>NC_139795.1:0-35674 GCF_965231275.1 Zosterops lateralis
CCTCAGCGGGGTCTGGGGGGTCTCCCCTGGGGGTCTCTGCCCTCAGCAGGCTCTGGGGTCTCCCCTGGGGGTCTCCCGGGGGTCTCAGCAGGCTCTGGGCCCCCAGGGGAGGCGCCCGGCTCGTCCCCCCTGGGCAGCCCCATGTCCCCCCGGTCTCTCTCCTCGGACCCCTCCTCGCGGGACTCCTCCCCGGGCCGGGAACTGGCCCCGGCCGTGGCCGCCCCCCCGCGCTCGCCCATCGCCATCCCCGGCCCGGGAAGAAATTCGGGTTCACCCTCCGCGCCATCCGCGTCTACCTGGGCGACAGCGACGTCTACAGCGTGCACCACGTCGTCTGGGTGCGGGGCCTTGGGGACACGGGGACATGGGGACTTGGGGTCATTGGGGTGGCATCTGGGGACATTGGGGACATGGGGGACATGGGGGACACCCGGGGGTGGCCTTTGGGGACACGGCGGGGGTGGCATTTGGGGACATTGGGGACATGGCAGGCATGGCATTTGGGGACATGGTGGGGTGGCATTTGGGGACTTTGGGGACATGAGGGGGTGGCATTTGGGGACATGGAAGACACCTGGAGGTGGCATTTGGGGACAGCGGGGACACCCGGGGGTGGCGTCTGGGGACATTGGGGACATGGCAGGGATGGCATTTGGGGACAGTGGGGACACCCGGGGTGGCATTTGGGGGACATTGGGGACACTTGTGGGTGGCCTTTGGGGACATCCGGGGGTGGCATTTGGGGACATGGGGGACACCTGGGGGTGGCCTTTGGGGACAGTGGGGACACCTGGGGGTGGCATTTGGGGACATTGGGGACACGAGGACAGGCTTGGGGACATGAGGACAGGGTGAGCTTGGGGACACTGGGGGACAGGGGAACAAGGTGGCCTTGGGGACACAGTGACACATGTGGGGGACATTTGGGGGGGCCCAGGGTGTGACATCCCCACTCCCAGGGGTGACCCCGGTATTTTTGGGGGGGCTCTGAGGGGTGACCCCGATATTTTTGGGGGGGATTCCGGATATAACCCCGGTATTTTTGGGGGGGGGGGTTTCCAGATGTAACCCCGGTATTTTTGGGTGGGCTCTGAGGGGTGACCCCGCTATTTTTGGGGGGATTCCTGGGGTCACCCCGGTATTTTTGGGGGGCTCTGGGGTGTGACATCCCCACTCCCAGGGGTGACCCCGGTATTTTTGGGGGGATTCCTGGGGTGACCCCGGTATTTTTGGGGCGCAGCACGTGGAGGAGGGCGGCCCCGCGCAGGAGGCCGGGCTGTGCGCGGGGGATCTCATCACTCACGTCAACGGGGAGCCGGTGCACGGCCTGGTGCACACCGAGGTGGTGGAGCTCATCCTCAAGGTGGGGGGCAACAGGGGGTCTGGAGGGGCGTGGGGGGGGTCTGGGGGGCGTGGGGGGGGTCAGGGGGCCTGGGGAGGTCAGGGGGATGAGGTTTTGGGGGAGTTGTATGGGGGGTCATGGGGAGGGTGACAATGGTGAGATTTTGGGGGGGTCCAGGGGGGTCCTGGGGGCGGTCCCGAGGGGTCCTGGGGGGTCGTGGGGAGGGTAACGGGGGTGAGATTTTGGGAGGGGTCCAGGGGGGTCCTGGGGGGGCGCCGGGGGGGCCTGGGGAGGGTCAGGGGGGTCCTGGGGGGGGTCACAAGGGTGAGGTTTTGGGGGGTTATATGGGGGGTCCTGGGGGGCGCAGGGGGGTCCTAGGGGGCACCAGGGGGTCCTGGGGGGGGTCCTGTGGGGGACCAGCAGGGTCATGTCAGGGTCACGGCGGGGTCACAGCGGGGTCATGGCAAGGTCAGGGCAGGTCAGCCGTGACCAGGGGAGCCCTGGTGGGTGGGTGGGCGTTGGGGACCCCCCGGGGGGGCCGTGCCCGTCACCCCCCGTCGCACAGAGCGGGACCAAAGTGCTGGTGACAACGACCCCCCTGGAGAACACCTCGATCCGCCTGGGCCCCGCCCGGCGCCGCAGCGCCCGCGCCAAGATGGCCCGGAGGAACCGCCGGGGGGGCGCCGGGGGCGGCCACGAGAGGTGGGCACCGGGGGGGAACCGGGGGGCACCGGGGGGCACCGGGGGGGAACCGGGACCACCCAAAACAACCCCTGGGACCCCCCCAAAACACCCCCAGGAACTCCCTGGGATCCCCGGGATCCCCCAAAACATCCCTGAGCCTCCCTGGGACCCCCCAAAACAACCCTGGGACCCCCAGAACACCCCTAGGACCCCCCAGACCCCCAAAAACACCCCCAGGAGCCCCCAAAACACCCCCAGGACCCCTCGGGACCCCCCAGAACACCCCCGAGACCCCCCAAAACACCCCTGGGACCTCCCGGGACCCCCCAAAACACCCGTGGGACCCCCCAGAACACTGCCAGAACCCCCCAAAACACCCCCAGGACCCTCCTGGGACCCCCTGGAACCCCCCCGGGACCCCCTGGGACCCCCCAAAACACTCCTGGGACCCCTCAAAACACCCTCAAGACCCCTCCAAACAGCCCCGAGACCCCCCAAAGGCACCCCCGAGACCACCCGGGACCCCCCAAAAGCACCGGGGGGGCACCGTGCGGGCCCGGGGCTGTAAGGGTCCTCCCGGCCGGCAGGCGGCGCAGCGCGCTGTTCCGGCACCTCGCCCGCCAGGCCTCGCTGCTGCACACGAGCCGCTCGCTGACGTCACTGAGCCGCTCGCTCTCCTCCTCCGACTCGCTGCCCGCCTCCCCCACGCATGCGCGGGCGCGCGACCCCGGTGAGGGGCGGGGCTTCAAAAAAGAGGGGCGGGGCCACGGGAGGGAGGGGCGGGGCCAGGGTAGTGAACGGTTCCGGGAAATGGGCGGGGGTGTTATGAAAGGGGCGTGGTTATAAGAGGGGGCGTGGCTACTGTGGTTAACGGTACCGGGAAAAGGGGCGGGGCTCTGAGGCTCCCGGTGCCCAGTCCCGTTTCCCGGTCCTATTCCCATTCCCCATTCCCCATTCCCATTGACCCCATTCCCATTCCCCATTCCCCATTGATCCCATTCCCCATTCCCCATTCCCCATTCCCCATCCCCATTCCCATTCCCATTCCCCATTCCCATTCCCCATTCTCCATTGACCCCATTCCCATTCCCCATTCCCCATTGATCCCATTCCCCATTCCCATTCCCATTGACCCCATTCCCCATTGACCCCATTCCCCATCCCCATTGACCCCATTCCCCATCCCCATTCCCATTCCCCATTCCCCATTGATCCCATTCCCCATTCCCATTCCCATTGACCCCATTCCCCATTGACCCCATTCCCCATCCCCATTGACCCCATTCCCCATCCCCATTCCCCATTCCCCATTCCCATTCCCCATTCCCCATTCCCCATTCCCATTGACCCCATCCCCATTCCCCATTGATCCCATCCCCATTGACCCCATTCCCATTCCCCATCCCCATTCCCCATTCCCCATCCCCATTCCCCATTCCCCATTCCCATTCCCCATTCCCATCCCCATTCCCCATTCCCCATTCCCCATTCCCATTGACCCCATCCCCATTCCCCATTGATCCCATCCCCATTGACCCCATCCCCAATCCCCATTGACCCCATTCCCCATCCCCATTCCCCATTCCCCATTCCCCATTGACCCCATTCCCCATCCCCATTGACCCCATCCCCAATCCCCATTTCCCCCCACTCACCCCCCGTCTCTCCGCAGGGGCGTCTCCCCCCAGCAGCTCCCCGGGCTCCAGCGCTCCCCCATCCCCAGCGGGTCCCCACCTGCGGCCGAGCTCTCTGCAGGGCCTGTCCCCGAAGCTGCAGCGGCAGTACCGCGCGGCGCGGTGCCGTTCGGCGGGGAGCATCCCCCTGTCCCCCCTGGCCCACACCCCCTCCCCTCCCGCCGCCTCCCCGCCCGCCTTCCCGGCCAAGCTGCACCCCAAAGCCGCCGAGTCCCCGCGTTTGGCCCGCCGGGGGCTCCCCGAGAAGGCGGCGCCGGGACCCCCTCGGAAATTGGGGCTGGAGACCCCCAGGAAGGACTTCCCGGCCGAGCCGCCGCTGCAGAGTTTGGCCGAGTGGGACGGGGAGGGTCCTGGGGAGCCGAGCCCCATCGCGCCCCCCGCCCGCCGCCTGGGCCGCCAGGAGCTGCCCCTGTTGTTGGGGGGTCCCCCCGGGGCAGAGCCGCCCCCTCCCCAAGGGCCCGAGGAGCCCGAGCGGGGGGCGCGGGGACCCCCCAAAACGCTGAGCCCGGTGCAGGAGCACGAGAGGGGGGGGGCGGCCCCCCCGGTGCCCATTGTGGTGGTGGGACCCGGGGGGGGCACCCCCGGAGACCCCCGGAGCGCCCCTGGGCGCTGAGCTTTATCTGAGCCCCCTCCCCATCACCCCAAAAAACCCGGCTGTAAATAGGGGGGGGAACCAAGGGACCCCCAAGGGACCCCCCAGGGACCCCACCAAGGACCCCCCAGGGACCCCCCAGGGATTCCACCCAAGGATCCCCCAGGGACCCCCAGAGACCCCCCTGGGACCCACCCCGGGACCCCCCAGGGACCCCTCAGGCATGCGGGGGTCGCAGCCCCCCCCCCCCCCCCCCAAGGCCCCTCCCCCTGTACGCAAAGGGTTAATACTGTGACACCCCCCCCGTGTGACGTCACTGACCCGACTCCCCCCCTGAGGTGTGATGTCATCAACCCGGAGACCCCCCCCCCAGGGTGACACCCCTCCCCCCAGTGTCCCGTTATCCCCCGGTGTGACGTCACAGCACTGACGTCACAGGCGCCGCTCTGATGTCACCTGGGTTTGGTGACGTCACTATCGCGGTGTTTGAGTGGTGACGTCACATCTATGACGTCACTGAGGATGCGATGGTCAGCCGAGGGGGGGATTGGGTTACCCGTTGGTGACGTCACGCGAGAGCCACCCTAACCAATGACGTCATCGACCATCCAGTGACGTCATCACACTCCCTTTTCCCCTCCCCCCCCCCCCCGTTCTCGCTATGCAAACGCTCCCCCCGGGATTTGGGGGGGGGGGGGCCCGGGGGGGCCGCGGGGACCAATAAAGGCTGTACAGCACCGACCCCTCCCCAAGTGTGATTTGAGAACGGCGGGGGGACCCTGGGGTGGGGGGACACCGGGAGGGGGGGGGGGGGGGCACTCATCATGGCGTGAAGACCCCCCACAATTCTCTGGGTTGCGATTTGGGGGTCCCTCACCCCTTTCAGACCCTCCCAGTGGTGATTTGGGGAGGGGTCACACATCCTGGGGGGGGGTATTTGGGGAGCCCGGACACTCAGGGGTTAATTCTGGTGTTTCCCGCCACGCCCCCGCCACGCCCCCCCCACCCCCCGTGACGTCACGGCTCTGCCGGGTCCGGTCGCCGCCGCTGAGCCCGGAGGGTCCGGGGGGGTCAAGGGTCACCTGGGGAGGGTCCGGGGGGCTTCAGGGGGCGGGTCTGGGGGATTTGGGGGGGCTGGGGTCTCCTGGGGGGCTTTGGGGGGAATTGGGGGGCTCTGGGGGGGGGAATTGGGGGTGTTGGGATCTCGTGGGGGGCTTTGGGGGGAATTGGGGGGCTCTGGGGGGGGAATTGGGGGTGTAAAGGGGGGTCTCTATCAGGAATTGGGGGTGTAAAGGGGGGTCTCTATCAGGAATTGGGGGTGTAAAGGGGGGGGTCTCGGGGGGGGAATTGGGGGTGTAAAGGGGGGTCTCTATCAGGAATTGGGGGTTTAAATGCAGAAATCTCTATCAGGAATTGGGGGTGTAAAGGAGGGTCTTTCCTGGGGGTCATTTGGGATCTCTTGGTGAGAACCGGGGGGTCTTTCCTGGGGGTCATTTGGGGTCCCTGGGTGAGAACCGGGGGGTCCCTGACCCTCCCATGTCCCCCAGACCCCCCATGGCGCTGCGTTTGGCCCCCCCCCTGTTGCGCCTGGCCCGGAGCGGGGCCCGGTGGGGCAGCACTGGGACCCCCCCGGCACAGGGTGAGTGAAATGGGGGTACAAAACCCCCCAAAACCCCCCGATTTGGGCTCCAGGAGGGGGGACACACAGTTCTGACCCCCCATCCCATCCCCAGGCGCCCCCCAGTTCGACTGGCAGGACCCTCTGGGGCTGGAGGGGCTGCTGAGCCCCGAGGAGCGGCTGCTGCGGGACACGACGCGCAAATACTGCCAGGAGAGGCTGCTGCCCCGCGTGCTGCACGCCAACCGGCACGAGGGTACCCCCAAACTGCCCCCCGGGGCACCCCCACACTGCCTGAGCCTCCCTGGTAGAGCCTGAGACCCCCCAGTACAGCCTGAGACCCCCCAGTATAATCTGAGACCCTCCAGTACAGCCTGAGACCCCCCAGTACGGCCTGAGCCTCCCTGGTAGAGCCTGAGCCTCCCTGGTAGAGCCTGAGACCCCCCAGTATGGCCTGAGACCCTCCAGTACGGCCTGAGACCCCCCAGTACAGCCTGAGACCCCTCAGTACGGCCTGAGACCCCCCCCAGTATGGCCTGAGCCTCCCTGGTAGAGCCTGAGACCCCCCAGTACGGCCTGAGACCCCCCAGTATAGCCTGAGCACCCCCCAGTATAGTCTGAGACCCTCCAGTACAGCCTGAGACCCCCCAGTACAGCCTGAGACCCCCCAGTACGGCCTGAGACCCCCCAGTACGGCCTGAGCACCCCCCAGTACAGCCTGAGACCCCCCAGTACGGCCTGAGACACTCCTGGTACAGCCTGAGACCCCCCAGTACGGCCTGAGACCCCCCAGTATAGTCTGAGACCCCCCAGTACAGCCTGAGACCCCTCAGTACGGCCTGAGACACTCCTGGTACAGCCTGAGACCCCCCAGTACGGCCTGAGACCCCCCAGTACGGCCTGGGCCATTCCCAGTATGGCCTGAGACCCCCCCAGTACGGCCTGAGACCCTCCAGTACGGCCTGAGACCCCCCCCAGTATAGCCTGAGACCCCCCAGTATGGCCTGAGCCACTCCTGGTATGGCCTGAGACCCCCCAGTATAGCCCGAGACCCCCCAGTACAGCCTGAGACCCCCCCAGTATAGTCTGAGACCCCCCCAGTATGGCCTGAGACCCCCCAGTACGGCCTGGGCCACTCCCGGTATAGTCTGAGACCCCAAAAACCTCCCCAGGAACATCCAGAAGCAGCTGATGATGATCCCCGTGAGGGTACCCCAAAAACAGCCCCCTGAGCACCCCCAGAACAGCCTGAGACCCCCAAAACCTCCCCAAGCTCATCCAGAAGCAGCTGATGATGATCCCCATGAGGGTACCCCAAAAACAGCCCCCCAAAATACCCCCAGAACAGCCTGAGACCCCCAAAACCTCCCCAAGCACATCCAGAAGCAGCAGCTGTTGTCAATCCCCGTTGAGGGTACCCCAAGTCCCCCCCCAGATGTCCCCAAATGTCCCCCCAAAGCTGCCCGACCCCCCGTTAGCCCCGAATCTCCATCAGGATTTTTCTTGTGAGGAAAAAAAGGGAATTTTGGTGTCCCAAAACCCCCTGACCCCCCCAAAAAACTCCTTGATTCCCCCAAATTTCCTCCAACACCCCCCAAATTCTCTTCCCCCTCATTCCTGCTGGCCCAAGGTGGGGGAAGGGGTGTGGGAGACCCCCAAATTCCCCCAGGGGGTCCCCCCACCTCAGCTCGACCCCTCCTCACCCCCACCTCGCCCCCTCCCCAGTGTTTGACAGGGAGATCGTGAGTGAACTGGGAGAACTGGGATTGCTGGGCCCCACCATCCAAGGTGAGGAGGGGGCTGTGGGGACCCCCGGGGGGGCGATTTGAGCACAGAATGGGGGGGGGGTGGGTGGTCCCTGGGGGTCCTGAGGGGGTTATGGGGGGGCTCAGGGGGAGGTGGGTGGGGGGCAATTCTGGGGTGGGGAATTGGGGGTCAGGGTGGGGTTGGGGGGATCTGTGGGGTGACACTGGGGGGGTTCTGGGGGGTGACACTGTCCCCAGGGTGGGACTGTGTGTCTGGGGAGGGTCTCTATGTGACACTGGGATTTTGGGGACACCCTGGGGGTCCCTGAGTGGCTGACCCCAGGCCGGGGCTGTCTGGGGGGGGTCTCTATGTGACACTGACATTCCTGGGGACACCCTGGGGGTCCCTGAGTGACCATGGCTGACCCTGGGGGGGGGTCTCTATGTAACACTGGGGTTTTTGGGGACACCTGGGGGGTCTCTGGGTGACCATGGCTGACCCTGGGGAGGGTCCCTGTGTGACACTGACATTCCTGGGGACACCCTGGGGGTCTCTGAGTGACCATGGCTGACCCCAGGGCTCTCTGGGGAGGGTCTCTATGTGACACTGAGGGGTTTTTGGGGACACCCCGGGGGTCCCGCAGGGTACGGCTGTGCGGGCACCACCTCGGTGGGCTACGGGCTGGTGACCCGGGAGCTGGAGCGGGTGGACAGCAGTTACCGCTCGGTGCTCAGCGTCCAGTCCTCGCTGGTCATGTACCCCCTGTGGGCCTACGGGACCCCCGCCCAGCGGGAGCGCTTCCTGCCCCGCCTCGGTGAGACCCCCGCGCTGGGGCACGGCTGGGGAGGGGGCTGGGGGGTGCAAGGGGGCGTTTTGGGGGGTTTGAAGGATGAGGAGGGTCTGTGGGGTGGAAGGGGAGTGATGGGGAGGTTTGGGGTCAGTGGGGAAGCTTGGGGTGACCCCAGGGTGCCCCTGACGCCCCCTCCCCAGCTTGGGGAAAGGTTTGGGGGGTCTGTGGGGTAGAAAGGGAGTGATGGGGCAGCTCAGGATGTCCCTGACGCCCCCTCCCCAGCCCGGGGGGCAGATGGTGGGGGGTCTGTGGGGCAGGAAGGCAGTGATGGGGCAGCTCTGACGCCCCCTCCTCAGCCCGGGGGGAGATGGTGGGGGGTCTGCGGGGCAGAAGAGGAATGAAGGGGCAGCTCAGGGTGTCTTGGGGTACCCCTGACACCCCCTCCCCAGCCTGGGGGGAGATGGTGGGGGGTCTGTGGGGGGTGTGGAGGAGGTTGGGGGTCAGTGGGGCAGCTCTGACGCCCCCTCCCCAGCCCGGGGGGAGATGGTGGGGGGTCTGTGGGGCAGGAAGGCAGTGATGAGGCAGCTCTGACGCCCCTCCCCAGCCCGGGGGGAGATGGTGGGGGGTCTGTGGGATAGAAAAGGAGTGATGGGGCAGCTCTGACGCCCCCTCCCCAGCCCGGGGGGAGATGGTGGGCTGCTTCGGGCTGACAGAGCCCAACCACGGGAGCGACCCGGGCCGGATGGAGACCAGGGCCCGGCACAACCGCAGCGCCAAAACCTTCACCCTGCGCGGCTCCAAAACCTGGTGAGCCTCGAGATCGGGGTGAGGGGGCCACGGGAGACCCCCAAACTTCCTCCTTAACCCCCTCCCTGTCTCCCCAGGATCACCAACTCACCCATCGCCGACCTGTGCGTGGTGTGGGCCAGGTGTGAGGAGGACGGGAAGGTGAGGGGCTTCCTCCTGGAGCGCGGGACCCCCGGGCTCAGCACCCCCAAAATCGAGGGCAAGTTCTCCCTGCGCGCCTCCACCACCGGCATGATCCTCATGGACGACGTGGAGGTGCCCGAGGAGAACCTGCTGCCCAACGCCGAGGGGCTGGCGGTGAGGGGGGGTCTCGGTGGGGTTTGGGGGGTCCCAGAAGGGTTTGGTGGGTCCCAGCGGAGTTTGGGGGTCCCTCAGTGGAGTCTGGGGGGTCCCAGAGAGGTTTGGGGGTCACTCAGTGGGGTTTGGGGGTCTCAGAGGTGTTTGGGGGTCTCCTAGAGGGGTTTGAGGGGTCCCGGAGGGGTTTGGGGGGTCCCGGAGGGGTTTGGGGGGTCCCGGCAGGGTTTGGGGGTCTCAATGACACCCCCTTGTGCCCTGGAGGGGTTTGGGGGTCCCGATGACACCCCCTTGTCCTCTGGAGGGGTTTGGGGGTCCCGATGACACCCCCCTGTCCTCCGGCAGGATTTGGGGGTCCTGATGACACCCCCCTGTCCCCCAGTGGGGTTTGGGGGTCCCTCAGCGGGGTTTGGGGGGTCCTGGTGGGGTTTGGGGGTCCCCATGACACCCCCTGTCCCCTGGAGGGGTTTGGGGGTCCCAGTGACACCCCCCTGTCCCCCAGCGGGGTTTGGGGGTCCCGGCGGGGTTTGAGGGTCCCCTGGTGGGGTTTGGGGGTCCCAATAACCCCCCTGCCCCCCAGGGCCCCTTTGGCTGCCTGACCCAGGCCCGGTTCGGCATCGCCTGGGGCGCGCTGGGCGCCGCCGAGGCCTGTCTGGAGACAGTCAGACAATACGTGCTCGACAGGTAACAGCAGGGGCTGGGGGCTTTTTCTGGGGGTCCCACCACCCCTCAGCCCCTCCCCAAACCTCGCTGCCCCCTCCCCTGCCCCGCAGGAAGCAGTTTGGGGGCCCTCTGGCCCGGAACCAGCTGGTGCAGAAGAAGCTGGCCGACATGGTGACGGAGATCGCGCTGGGCCTGCACGCCTGCCTGCGCCTCGGCCGCCTCAAGGACGAGGGAAAGTGGGTGCCACTCGTCCCCCAGGGGTGTCCGGGAGGGTCCTGGGAGGGATCAGAGTGTCCCCACCCCTGTCCCCTCCCAGGGCTGCCCCCGAGATGGTGTCCATGCTGAAGAGGAACTCGTGCGGGAAGGCGCTGGCCGTGGCCAGGGACGCGCGGGACCTGCTGGGGGGAAACGGGATCTGCGACGAGTTCCACGTCATCCGGCACATGATGAACCTCGAGGCTGTCAACACCTACGAGGGTGCGCTGGGGAGGGGGCTTTGGGGGGTCCTGAGGGGCTTGGGGGGTCCCTGAGGGGCTCAGGGGGGGCACTGAGGGGCTCATGGGGGGTACTGAGGGGCTCAGGGTGGGTACTGAAGGGGTCTGGGGATCTCTGAGGGGTCTCTGAGGGGGCTCAGGGCAGGTACTGAGGTGCTCAGGGGGGTCTCTGAGGGGGTCAGGGGGGTCCCCGAGGGGCTCAGAGGGGTCCCCAAGGGGCTCAGGGTGTCCCTGATGGCTCTGAGGGGTCCCTGAGGGGGCTCAGGGCGGGTACTGAGGGGCTTGGGGGGTCCCCGAGGGGCTCAGGGGGGTCTCTGAGGGGCTCAGGGCGGGTACTGAGGGGCTCAGGGTGTCCCTGAGGGGGTCAGGGGGGTTACTGAGGGGCTCAGGGGGTCCCCAAGGAGCTCAGGGGGTCCCCGAGGAGCTCAGGGGGTCCCTGAGGCCTGGTGGTCCCCGCAGGCACCCACGACATCCACGCGCTGATCCTGGGCCGCGCCATCACCGGCATCCAGGCCTTCGCCCCGGCCAGGGGGACGTAGAGGGGACACGGTGGCACCGGCGGGGACAGCCAGCTCTGCTCCTCCTCGTGGGGAGGGGCGTCAGGGGGTCCTGGTGCTGTCCAGTGTCACCAAAGCACAAGGGCACCGGACAGGAGCCGGTGTCACCCGTGGTGGCACTTGGTGTCACCTCAGGCAAAGCTGGTGTCACTGGCTGGACCTGGTGTCACCAAGGACATCCTGTGTGTGTCACCCATGGGACCCGGTGCCACCTGCTGTCACCAAAGGGCCCTGGTGTCACCAAAGGGCCCTGGTGTCACCAAGGACATCCTGTGTGGGTCACCCATGGGACCTGGTGCCACCTCCTGTCACCAAAGGGCCCCAGTGTCACCAAAGGCCCCTGGTGTCACCAAGTCCTGTGTGTCACCCATGGGACCCGGTGTCACCTGCTGTCACCAAAGGGACCTGGTGTCACCAAGGACATCCTGTGTGGGTCACCCATGGGACCCGGTGTCACCTGCTGTCACCAAAGGGCCCCGGTGTCACCGACAGGACTCGGTGTCACCCCGCGGTGCCGGGCCCCGTGTCCGGTGCCATCCCCGGTGCCTTTGCCAATAAACGGTGGGACAGCTCCCTCCATGCCAGCCCTGATTGTCAGCGTTAATTAACCTGCTAATTAACCTGCCAGCACCTCGGTGGGGGGGTCCCAGCCCAGCACAGCCCCTCCCCACATCCAGATTTTTGGGTGGGCTTCAGCTCTTTTTTATTTATTCCAAACAGCAACAGAAACAGAAAAGTTCTTTGGGGGCAAAATCCACCTTTGGGGGCAAAATCCACCTTTGGGGGCAAAATTCCCCTTTGGGGTCAAAATCTCCTTTTGGGGTCAAAATCCCCCTTTGAGGCCAAAATCCACCTTTGGGGACAAAATGCTGCTTTGGGGCCAAAATCCCCCTTTGCCCTTTTTTATTTATTCCAACCACCACCACCAACAACAACAGAAAAGCTCTTTGTGGCCAAAATCCACCTTTGGGGGCAAAATCCCCCTTTATGGCCAGAATCCCCTTTTGGGGCTAAAATCCCCCTTTATGGCCAGAATCCCCCTTTGGCCCGGCTCAGCCCCGTGGGTCTGGGGGCGCTCTGCGGGCCGGGGGTCCCGCTGAGCTCCGGGGGCGCCCTCAGGCCTCGGGCTGCAGGCAGAGGTCGCGATAAGCCGCCTCCACGGCGCCGCAGATGCGCCTCATCTCGGCCTGCGCCTCCTCCACGCTCTCCATCACCTCGGCCAGCGCCTGCAGCCGCTGCTGGATCAGCTCGTTGTGGACGCCGTAGGCCTGGAAGAGCCGCTCCTCCAGCTGCTCCGCCAGCTCCGAGACCTGCCCGAGCGGGGCTGCGGCTCGTCCCGGGGGCTCTGGGGGGCAGCTGTGCCCGCCTGCACTGGCAGCAATCCCGGCCTGGCCCGGCCCGAGCCAAGCTGAGCCCCCCGGTAGCCCAGCCCGGTGGTCACCGAGCGGCGGGTCAGGCCGGGATTGCTGCCAGACCATCTGCCGGGGGGCTTGGGGACCCCCCGCCCCGGATAAAAGGGGGGGATATCGGGGGCGGCCGCAGCTGCCTCCGGCCCCGCTTCCAGCAGCCCCCGAGGGGGGTTTTTTGGGGGGGGTTTATCCACAGCTGCCGCCCCCCGCCCGCGCTGTGCGTGCCTGCCCCGCCAAGCCGGGCGGAATAACGCGGTTCCCCGCGGGGAAAGGAGGGGACCTGCGGCCCCTGTCTGGGTTTACCTTCTGCAGGAGGGTCTCTCTGAAGCCGCTGAGCACTTTGTGGTCCTCCTTGCGGCCGTCGTTGATGCGGCTGAAGACGTCCTGAGCCTGCTGCTGCAGCCCCTCCAGCGTGGCGTCCAGGGAGGCGAAGTACATGGAGGAGCAGGGGGCCAGCGGGGGCTCCGGGCACAGCCTGGGGGGACACGGGAGCCCCGGTCAGCGGGGAGGGGTGGGGGCACCCCCTGGAGCCCGTGGGGACAGGGACATCCCTATTGGGGCCATGGATCACACAGGGAATGGGATCCCTCCTGTGAGGGGCTCTGACCCCATAGGGACAGGGACCCCCCTGTCATTGCCATGGATCACACAGGGATTGGGATCCCCCCTGTGAGGGGCACAGACCCCATGGGGACAGGGACCCCCCTATTGGGGCCATGGGTCACACAGGGATTGGGATCCTCCCCCTCGGGGCTATGGATGACACTGGGATTGGGATCCCCCCTGTGAGGGGGAAAGACCCCACAGGGACAGGGACCCCCCTATTGGGGCCATGGATAACACTGGGAATGGGATCTCCCTCATCAGGGTCATGGATTATACAGGAATGGGACCCTCCCTGTGAGGGGTACAGACCCCACAGGGACAGGGACCCCCCTGTCAGGGCCATGGATCACACAGGGAATAGGATTCCCCTCATCAGGGTCATGGATTATACAGGGATTGGGATCCCCCTGTGAGGGGTACAGACCCCATGGGGACAGGGACCCCCCTATTGGGGCCACGAATGACACAGGGAATGGGATCTCCCCTCATCAGGGTCATGGGTCACACAGGGAATGGGATCCTCACTGTGAGGGGCACAGACCCCACAGGGACAGTGAGGGACATCCCTGTCCCACCACAAGAATGGACAGGGACCCCCCATCAGGGCTGTGAACCCTGTCAGGGTCACACATCCAAGGGGACAGGTTCTGCCTTGTTACAGGCAGTCCCGTTAATTGAGAATTACCCTCTAATTAACTCTAATTACCCTCTAACGTGGTGACAGGTGTGTGTCCTCATCCCTGCACCTCCCGGCCATCCCCTCGGCTCTTTTTTTCTCCCTTTTTCCCTCACAATCACAGGATAAAGGCTGTACCTGTCCGGCTCCTTGCCCGGGGGCTCTTCCCCTGCCGGTCCCGCCGGGAATGGACCCTCACCCGCCGCCGCCTCCGCCTCGGGACCCTCCGGCTCCTCCCGCGACATCCCGGCACCGGGAGAGGGGCTGCAGGGAACGACCCCCGGGTTGGGGCGGCTGGATGGGGCGGGTACAGCCCCTGCCCCGGGCTGGGGCACTAAACCCGGCTGGGGGTCCCGGGGGTGGGTTGGGGGCACTAAGCCCGGCTCGGGCGGGGGTCCCAGGGTCGTGCAGGGTCCCAGGGTGAGTTGGGGGCACTAAACCCGGCCCGGGCCGGGGTCCCGGGGTGGGTTGGGGTCGTACGGAGCCATACCCGGGACTCCTCAGCCGCCCCCGACCACTGCGCCCTCACGGCGGGTCTGATGGGCGGGTACCTCTGCCACCCAATCAGCGCCCATCCTTCACACCTCGGCGTTGCTAATTGGAGCCTTAAGGGCGCTCAGGAGATGATTGGCACCTGCGCGGACCAATCGTGGGCCAGGAAAATGCAGTGGCGGGAAAGGCAGAAAAGGCGGGAAGAGCCTGAGGGCCCCAGAAGGTTTTGGGGGTCCCGGTGGGTTTTGGGGGGTCCCGGAGGGTCTTGGCTTTCCCCAGCACCGAGCGAGGCCACGAGGTAACAATAAACCCTGTTTCCCTTCCCCAGCACACACACACAGACAACCACAGCCACGGGCCTTTATTAGGAATGGAGACCCCCAGGGATGGGACCCCTCCCCAAAAAGAGGAGACCCCCGGGAGTTGTGGGGAGGGGTCACACATCCAGGCGGCACATGGGACTGTCATAGACCATCTGCAGGTTGACACGGTGCCCCATCAGCTCCCGGATGTTCTTGATGCCGTATTTGATCATGGTGGGTCTGGGGGAGACGGGATTTGAGGGTGAGGGAAGACACTTTTTGGGGGTCTCCCCCCACCCCGAGGTGACCCCCCCAACTCACCGCTCCAGCGAGAGCCCCCAGGCGATGACGGTGACGTTCTCGGGGAGCCCCATGGGCAGCAGCAGCTCGGGGCGGAAGACCCCCGAGTTCCCCACCTCCACCCACTTCTTCAGCCCTGGGGAGGGGGCGAGGAGGGTGAGGATGGGGGTCCCCTCCCCGTATTGGGACCCCAGAGCGCTCCCCACTCAAGGTCAGGCTCTAAGGGACCCCCAGGTATAAGAGGACCCAAAACCTCCCTGCTCTAAACGGGGAGACCCCCAAGACCCCTCCTCACCCTCGTGGTAGCTGAACACCTCTGGGTGTAGGGACCCCAAAGTGCTCCCCACATCAAGGTCAGGCTCGAAGGGACCCCCAGGTATAAGAAGAGACCCCCAAAACCTCTCTTGTCTAAACGGGGAGACCCCCAAGACCCCTCCTCACCCTCGTGGTACCAAACACTTCCACGCTGGGCTCTGTGTAGGGACCCCAAAATGCTCCCCACCCCAAAACCCCACTCTGAGGGGGCTCCCCAGACCCCCAGCTCTAACAGGAGCCCCCCAAGACCCCTCCTCACCCTCGTGGTAGCTGAACACCTCCATGCTGGGCTCCGTGTAGGGGTTATAGGCAGGTTTAAAACGCAGCTGGGAGATCCCTGTGGGGCACACAGAGGGGTCAGGGGGGCTCACAGGGATTCGGGGTCCCCTCCCTGAGCCCCCCATACCCAGCTTGGTGAAGAACTGCCTGAGGGTGCCCATGAGGTGGCCCAGGGTGAGGCCCCTGTCGGCCACCACGCCCTCCACCTGGTGGAACTCGGCCAGGTGAGTGGCGTCCAGGCTCTCGTTGCGGAACACGCGGTCGATGGAGAAATATTTCACGGGGGTGAATTTTTCCTGGAGAGAGACGGGGGAAAACACAGTGATGGGAGGGGTTTTAGATTGTCCCAGAGCTGCTCTGAGCCCCCAAAATTGCTCCAGACTCCCTGAGCTTCCCCCAAACCAATGCTGGGTTTCCTAAACTGCTCTGAGCCCCCAAAATTGGTCTGGGTTTTCTAAGTGCCCCCTAAAACAACACTGAGCTTCCTCAACTGGTCTGAGCACCCCAAAATTGTTTTTGGGTTTCCTGAGCCCCCCCTAAAACAACACTGAGTTCCCTAAACTGTTCTGAGCACCCCAAATCCCACAGACACCCCAATCCCACTGATCCTCCCAAATAATCTCTGTTCTCCCTCATGTTTCTACCCTCCCCAGACCCTGCCAAGGCCCCCCAAACCCCTCAGACCCCCCAAAAGCCCCCCAAAACCCCCCCAAAGCCCCTCAGACCCCCCAAAAGCCCCCCAAAGCCCCCAGACCTGCCGAGCCAGCTGGAACAGGGCTCTGGCACTGGCTGACGTGGTGTGAGTCCTCAGCAGGTTCTTCTTGGCCTCCTCCACCTTCCACTCGTACCTGTACCTGGGTGGGGGGGCACAAAAAGGGGGTTCAGGGGGGTGGGGGACACACGGGAGACCCCCCTGAATCCCCCCCAGGGTTGGGGTCTCACCCCTGTGAGCCGTAGCCTCCCTGGGAGTGCACCTTCTTCACCTTGGAGGAGTAGCCTGGGGGCAGCTGGGGGGCTTCAGCGGGGTCTGGGGGGGGAAAGGAGGTGAGGAGGGGTCTTGGAGGGGTTTGAGGGGGGCTTCAGCGGGGTCTGGGGGGTGAAAAAAGGGTGAGGAGGGGTCTTGGAGGGGTTTGAGGGGGGCTTCAGCGGGGTCTGGGGGGGGGAAAAGGTGAGGAGGGGTCTTGGAGGGGTTTGAGGGGGTGTTTGAGGGGGCTCAGAGGAGTTTGAGGGGGGAAAAAGGTGAGGAGGGGTCTTGGAGGGGTTTGAGGGGGCTCAGAGAGGTTTAGGGGGGATAAAAAGGTGAGGAGGGGTCTGGGGAGGGTCT
Organism: Zosterops lateralis; assembly: GCF_965231275.1. NCBI lineage: Eukaryota > Metazoa > Chordata > Aves > Passeriformes > Zosteropidae > Zosterops > Zosterops lateralis. Next base: position 16,985 of record NC_139795.1, read on the forward strand.
GAGGGAGTGTTTGAGGGGGCTCAGAGGGGTTTAGGGGGGGAAAAAAGGTGAGGAGGGGTCTGGGGGGTGTTTGAGGGGGCGTTTGAGGGGTCCTGAGGATGGTTTGGGGGCTGTGGGGAGGTTCAGAGGGGTCCCAAGGGGGTCAGAGGGATTTTAGGAGTCAAGGGGCTCTGGGATGGGCAATAAAGGGTCAGGGGGCTCTGGGGGGGTTCACAGGGGTCCCAAGGAGAGTCAGGGGGCTCTGAGGGGGGTTCAGAGGGGTCTCGAGGGGCTCTGGGGGAGTTCAGAGGGGTCCTGAGGAGGGTCAGGGGCTCTGGGGGAGTTCACAGGGGTCCTGAGGGGGGTCAGGGGGCTCTGGGGGGGGGTTCACAGGGGTCCCAAGGGGGGTCAGAGCAATTTTGGGGGTCAGGAGGCTTTGGGGTGGGCAATAAAGGGTCAGGGGGCTCTGAGGGGGTTCACAGGGGTCCCAAGGAGGGTCTGGGGGCTCTGGGGGGTTCAGAGGGGTCCCAAGAGTGGTCAGGGGGCTCTGAGGGAGTTCAGAGGGTTCCTGAGAAGGGTCAGGGGGCTCTAGGGGGGTACAGAGGGGTCCTGAGGAGGGTCAGGGGGCTCTAGGGGGGTACAGAGGGTTCCTGAGAAGGGTCAGGGGGCTCTAGGGGGGTACAGAGGGGTCCTGAGGAGGGTCAGGGGGCTCTAGGGGGGTACAGAGGGGTCCTGAGGAGGGTCAGGGGGCTCTAGGGGGGTACAGAGGGGTCCTGAGGAGGGTCAGGGGGCTCTAGGGGGGTACAGAGGGGTCTTGAGGAGGGTCAGGGGCTCTGGGGGAGTTCACAGGGGTCCTGAGGAGGGTCAGGGGGTTGTGGGGTGGCCAGAAATGGGTCAGGGAGCTCTGTGGGGGTTCAGAGGGGTCCCAAGGAACGTCAGGGAGCTCTGGGGGTTCACAGGGGTCCCAAGGAGGGTCAGGGGTCCCCAGGGGCTCCCCCAGCCCCCCCGTAGCCCCCAGCCCCACCCAGCAGGAAGAAGGTGTCGTGCTGGTCGCGCGCCGGGTGCTGCTGCGGCTGGAACAGCGCGTCGAAATTCCAGAAGGAGCTCTCCACAAAATTATCCGTGGGCATCTCCGTGAACCTGAGAGGGGAGCCACATCTCCTTTAGGGGACGAGGAAAAGACCCCCGTGAGCCCCCCTCCCCTCCTGGAGGAGCCCCCAGACTCACCCCATCTCCAGGAAGATCTGGCGCAGCTCCGAGCGCACCTTGAGCAGCGGGTGCAGGTGGCCGCAGGCCGGGGCCAGCCCCAGGGAGGAGAAGTTGTAGGGTTTGAAGGGCAGACGGCGCCAGGAGCCTCTGGAAAAGGGGTCAGGGGTCGGGATGGGGCAGTTCAGGGGTCTCTGGGGGGGTCAGGGGGTCACGTACGTGGCGATCATCTCCGGGGTCAGCTCCGTCTCCGGCCGCGCCACGGCCGTGCTGAAGGCGCTGCCCTGGCGGATCCAGTAGGACTTGAGGGTCCTGGGGGGGCAGAGAAAGGGTTGGGGGACACCCAAATCTCCTCTCTGGCTCCTCGTTAACTGCCTTAATTAATGCTAATTCCCCTGGTTATTATATTTATTTAATTTTTTGGCAATGTGGGTTTGTTACAGACGGTTAAATCATCAAAAAAAATCATTTTGCTAAAGTTAAACTCGACAAACACTCAATAAATAAAACTAAAAAAAAAAGGTTTGGAAATGGGGCAGCTCAAGCCTTAAATTTGTGGCACTTAAAAGGATAAAAAAAATCAGAAAATATTGAGGAAAATGAAAGGCTGGGAAGAATCAGAAAACACTGAAAAAAAAAAAAGAAAGGTTTAAAATTGGACATTCTTAATCTGACTTAAAATTGGACAATCTTAATCCCATAAAAAGGGAATGGACCAAACTAAAATGAAAACCTACAAATTAACAACAAAAAAAAGAACAAAAAAATTAAATAATGGATAGAATTGTATAATTTAGAGCTGATAAATATTAATTTTTTCTGTTTTTTACCCCACTCACACTTCCAGGAGCAGTTTCCTCCTCTTGAGCTCGGCGCGGTCCCGCTCGGGCACGGCCTGGGCCCCGCCCGCCCTCACCTGGCCCAGGTGTTCCTGCACCGTGTCCTGCACCGAGGGCACCTGGGGGGGCACCCAGGGGTGGGCACGGACCCTCCACATCCCCCCTGGGCCAGGGGAGGGGGATCAGAGCCCTCCCCAAACAGCCCTGACCCCTGGGACCCCCATTTATCCCTCCAAAAACAATTCTAAACCCTGGGGACCCCCAGACCTCTCCCCAAACAGCCCTGACCCCCTGGGACCCCCATCCATCCCTCCCCAAACGGCCCTGACCCCCCAGGACCCCCATTTATCCACCCCCGAGGAGAATCCTAATTCCTGTAGACCCCCAGAGCCCTCCCCAAACAGCCCTGACCCCCTGGGACCCCCAGAGCCCTCCCCAAACAGCCCTGACCCCCTGGGACCCCCAGAGCCCTCCCCAAACAGCCCTGGGACCCCTGTTTATCCACCCCGAAGAGAATCTTAATTCTTGGAGACCCCCAGACCCCTCCTCAAACAGCCCTGACCCTCTGGGACCCCCAGAGCCCTCCCCAAACAGCCCTGACCCCCTGGGACCCCCATTTATCCCTCCGAGGAGGACTCTAATTCCTGGAGACCCCCAGAGCCCTCCTCAGGACATTCTCTGCTCCAAATAACCCTCATCCATCCCCCCTTGGGACCCCCCCCATTCTCTGGAACCCCCATTCATCCCCCCTTGGGACATCCCCAATTCCCTGGGACCCCCATTCATCCCCCCAAAGGAGAATCCTAATCTCCGGGGACCCCCAAACCCCTCCCCAGGACCCCCATCCATCCCCCCCTAGGACACCCCCCATTCTCTGGGACCCCCATTCATCCCTCCAGGGACTGTCCCGCTCCCCTGGGACCCCCGTTCATCCCCCCGGGACCCCCGTTAGCCCCCCCAGGACCCTCCCGGTCCCCCCGCCCGCCCCCCGGTGCCACTCACGGTCGGCATCACTCGTGGACCGCCGGCCGCTCCTTTATCCAGCCGCACCCATTTATTGGCCATGGCTTTGCTGAAGCCCAAAGAGCCCCCGGGCAGTTTCTACGGGCAAACAGCGGCCGTGAGGAGCCCGCGGAGCCGCCGGTTCCCCCGGTCCGGTCCGGTCTCCCGGTACCCACCAGGGCCTCGGCCTGGGGCAGCCCCTCCTCGGGGAGGCTCCGGAACAGCCGCACCTCGGGGCTGCCCTCCCGCAGCACCTCCTCGCCCTCGGGGCTCAGCTCCCATCGCGTCGCCGAGCGCGGTTCGGCCTCGATCACCTGGAACCGGGACCGGGATCATCAGCATCGCCCGGTGGCGGCGCCCCCGGGGGTTTCCCGGAGCCCGGAGCCCGCACCTCGCCCAGCGCCTGGAGGCTCTTGACGGCGCCCACGAGGGTCTGGTGGTCCACACCGAGCTCGGCGGCGGCCTGGAGGCTGCAGAGCCCCGCGGCGGCCCCGGCCCGGTCCAGCCGCTCCAGGAGCCGCTCGGCCACGCTGGGCGCCATGGCCGGAAGTGATCCCGGGATAAGCCGGAAGTGATCCCGGAAGTGCCGGAAGTGCCGCTGCCGTACAGGAAGAGGGCTGTTTATCCGCCATTTTGGGTGTGGCTGAAGCCTCATGCTGAGCGTGGTCGGCGCCATTTTGAGTGTGGCGGGTTCGCACAGGTGGCTGTGACGTCACGCGGCTGCACCATGACGTCATGAGGGGGCGAAGCGGGTCCATCACAGACCCCAGCGGGCTGATACGGGCCTAGAGCTTTCTTAGAGCAGCCCCGGCCTGGGCTCACCTTCCTTGCGTTCACACCTGCTGTGACATCACTTAATCAATGACATCATCACCGCGTCACGGCGCTACACGAAGGCCAAGGAGAGCGGGGGACTCCCACACGCCGCGTTTCCGTTGCTCCTTCCCCGTATTCCCGATTTCTCCTTGAATTTCCGAGTTTTATCCCCCCCCGCCATTTCCCGGGTCGGTCCCTTTAAGAGCGCGCGCCCCACGTGACCCCCGGGCGCGCGGCGGGGGGCGGGGGGGCGTCTCCCGCCGCACGCGTGGTCGCTCCTGATTGGCCGCCGCGCTCAGCCAATGGGAAGCGGCCATCTGGGACGCCAACGTTCGGGGGCGCCGTCGCCGCCGGCCGGCGGGCGGGCGGCCAATGGGAGAGGGCCGCGCGCGGGTTCGAGCCAATGGCGGCGCGGCGGAGGCGGGGCGAGGGGCGGCGGGAGTATAAAAAGCGGCGGCACCGCCTCCCCCCTCCGCAGTGCCGGGCGGCGCCGGGCCGGGACGGACGGAGCGAGCGCGGCCCAAATTCCCCACACGCGCCATGAGCCCCCTCAGCCTCATCGCCCCCGTCCTGCTCGGAGCCCTCCTGGCGGCCGCCGGCCCCACCCAGTTCTTCCGCGAGGAGTTCGCGGATGGAGGTGAGGGAGGGGCCGGGGCGGGGGTCCCTGAGGGCGGGGCCTGAGGGGGGGGCTCTGAGGGGAAGGGGGTGGGGGGGCGGTGCCTGAGGAGGCCCCGGGGGGTCCTGAGGGGAGGGGGAGGACCCTCCTGTGTTTTGTGAGGGGAGAAAATAGAGAGAGCATCTCGTCTTTTCTGAGGGGAGAATGAGGGGTTTCTCCTGTGATCTGTGAGGGGAGATAATGGGAGAAACCCCCTATGAGTTCTGAGGGGAGAAAGGGGGGGTCTCCTGTGTTCTCTGAGGGGAGAAAATTGAGTTCTGTGAGGGGAAAACGGAGTGTTCTTTAAAGAAAAAATGGGGGGATTTTTCTCTGTTCTATGAGGGGAAAATGAGGAGATCCTCCTATATTCTTTATAGAAAAAATGAAGAGATATTTCTCCGTTTTATGAGGGGAGAATAGGGAGGAATCACCTCTGTTCTTTAAAGAAAAAAATGGAGAGATATTTCTCTGTTTTATGAGGGGAGAATGGGTGGATTTTCCTGTGATCTCTGAGGGAAAAAAGGAAAAGATCCTGAGGTGACAGGGGCTTTCAGGAGGCCCCTCCTCAGCTGGGGGTGTCAGGACAGGGAGGACGAGGCTGGCAAAGGCTGGGGGACACTGAAACAACAAGATAGAAAAGCTCAGGTAGAGCTCAGCAGGTAAAACAGGTGAACAAAAACCAAAAAAAAAACAAAAAATCAATTACAAGTATCACACCACCCACATGGACAACATCCCCCAAATCCATCCCAAACCCAAACCTCGAGCTTTTGAGGAGAAACAAAATGAATTTAAGGCTGATCTGGAGGACTCAAAACTCCTTCCTGTGCCCCCAAACAGACTCGTGGAGCAGTCGGTGGGTGGAATCCAAACACAAACCCGACTACGGGCGCTTCGTCCTCACCGCCGGCAAATTCTACGGCGACGCCGACAAGGACAAAGGTGAGCTGGGGTCACATCCTTGAATCCAAACCTTCAGAACAAAGAGTTTTTCCTCATTATTCCCCATGTCTTTCAGGCATCCAGACGAGCCAGGACGCCCGTTTCTACGCCCTCTCCTCCCGTTTTGAGCCTTTCAGCAACAGGGACAAGACGTTGGTGGTTCAGTTCACGGTGAAGCACGAGCAGAACATCGATTGTGGTGGGGGATATGTCAAGCTTTTCCCAGCCAGCCTCAACCAAGAGGACATGCACGGAGATTCTGAGTACAACATCATGTTTGGTGGGTGTTTTGTCCTTTTTTTCAGCCCCTTCAAGGTGATTTCAACTCCTTTTTTTGACTCTTTGTGTTGTTTTTATCACCCAGGTCCTGATATCTGCGGCCCCGGCACCAAGAAGGTCCATGTGATTTTTAACTACAAAGGGAAAAATGTGTTGATCAATAAGGACATTCGCTGCAAGGTGGGTTTGAGGAGGATTTGGGGGTCTTGCTGCCCCTCCAGGGGGGTTTTTCCAGCCTTTCTGAGCCCCCCATTTTACCCCCAGGACGATGAATTCACCCACCTGTACACGCTGGTGGTGAGACCCGACAACACCTACGAGGTGAAGATCGACAACGCCCGCGTGGAGTCGGGGAGCCTGGAGGAGGATTGGGATTTCCTGCCCCCAAAAAAGATCAAAGACCCCGAGGCCAAGAAACCCGACGATTGGGATGAGAGGGCCAAGATTGACGACCCTGAGGACACCAAACCTGAGGTGGGGAGGGGGGATTGTGGTGGGATTTGAGGGGCTGGGGGGGTCACTTGGGGGTCTCCAGGAGCTTTGGGGGGGACTCTGGGTGAGAATTGGAGAATTGAGGGAACTCAGAAAAGTCTGTGACACCTCCTGGGGGTCCACAAGAACCCCCTGAGCCCTCCCCAAATTTCCAGGACTGGGACAAACCCGAGCACATCCCAGACCCCGACGCCAAAAAACCCGAGGACTGGGACGAGGAGATGGACGGGGAGTGGGAGCCCCCCGTGATCCAGAACCCCGAGTACAAGGTGAGGAGACCCTGGGGGGGCTCAAAAACGGGTGGGGGGCAACAAAAGGAACTTTATTCCTTTTCTAAACCCCCTTTTTGTGCCTCTCCAGGGCGAGTGGAGGCCGCAGCAGATCGACAACCCCGACTACAAGGGGAAGTGGGTTCACCCTGAGATTGACAACCCCGAGTACAGCCCTGACCCTCTGCTCTACTCCTACGACAGCTTTGGGGTCATTGGCCTCGACCTCTGGCAGGTCAGGGGGGGTTTCTGGAGGGTCTGGGGGGGTTTCTGGAGGGTCTGGGGGGGTTTCTGGAGGGTCTGGGGGGTTCCTGGAGGGTCTGGGGGGTTCCTGGAGGGTCTGGGGGGTTCCTGGAAGGGTCTGGGGGGGTCGTGGAAGGGTCTGAGGGGCTCCTGGAGGGTCTAGGGGGTCCCTGGAAGGGTCTGGAGGCTCCTTGGAGGGTCTGGGAGGTCCCTGGAAGGGTCTGGGGAGCTCCCTGAAAGGTCTGGGGGCTCCCTGGAGGGTCTGGGGGCTCCCAAAAAGCTCCAGGACCCCCTGATTGATCCTCCCCATCCCCACAGGTGAAATCAGGCACCATCTTTGACAATTTCCTGATCACGGACGACGAGAAATTGGCAGAGGAGATCGGGAACGAGACCTGGGGGGCCACCAAGGTAAAGGGGAGGGGGGTGAGACCCCCGTGAGCCCCCCCGGAGCCCCCCCAGGACCCCCCAGTGACCTCCCCACCCTCCCCCAGGACGCCGAGAGGAAGATGAAGGAGCAGCAGGACGAGGAGCAGCGGAAGAAGCAGGAGGAGGAGGAGAAGCAGCAGAAGGAGGAGGAAGGGGACGATGAGGGCGATGGGGACGAGGATGAGGAGGATGAAGAGGAGCCCGAGGCCGAGCCCGAGGAGGGGGAGGCGGCCCCGCGGGACGAGCTGTGAGGCCCCGGGGCGGGCCCGTTCTGTCTCTGTGAGACCTGGACTCTTTTCTACGGGCGCCGGGGGGAGAAAAACCGGCCCCGGGACCCACCGGGACCCACCCGGCACCGGGGGCGCCCCCCGAGGACCCCCCGAGGACTCAGGACCAGCGCCGGGGGTTTTGGGGAGGGGGAGAAGCGATTTTTGGGTGGGTTTGTGGTGGGGAAGGGAAGGGGAGAGGGGAGGGAGGGGAGTGAGAGCACCGGCGGTGTCACACGGGACTTGTAACGAGGGCTGGGGAAAAAAAGGTGTCTCGATCCGGTTTCTATTAAATTAACGATCGTCCCGGCGCCGCCGCTGCTGCTGTTTCTTCTTTTTCTTTCGTCCTTTATTAATTATTATTATTATTCCTTTTTCCCCTCACGGCCCGCGCCATGTTGCGGCCGCCGCCATTTTGTTGCCGCCGCCGCGCGTGTCACGTGACCGCGGACGGGTCACGCCCCCTCCCCTCTGAGTCACGTGACCGAAAATATGAGACTCCGCCCATCCGCCTCACGTGACCCCCAGGGCGGTCTCCCGCGCGCGGGTGGTGTTTTTTTTTAATATATATGTATGTATTACAATATACTTTTTAATATATACATAAGAATATAAAATATATACAATATATTTTTATATATATAATATATATAATATAATATGATATAAAATATATTTTATGTGTATAATATATATAGAATGTGTACATTCTATATATATTATATGTATAATATATATAGAATATGCATATAAAATATAAAATATATACATAAAATATATATATTATATATAATATGATATAAAGTATATAATATATAATATAATATAAAATATACATATCTTAAATATATATATCTTAAATATATAATACACTCCTCGTCACGTGACTTCATTACCCTTATCAGAAACCCCCTTTATCGCTGTCACGTGACCATATCGCGCGCGAAACGCGCCTTTTTTTTTCCCCGTGTCACGTGACTCGATTAAAAAAAGAGGTGGGCGTGGCGGGAACGGGGTGGAGGGGGCGTGGCTTTTTCCCCCGCGCGCCGCCGCCGTGATGACGCACTTCCGGCCGCCGTCGGCGGAAGCGGCGGGGCCGCCCTTAAGATGGCGGCGGCGTGAAGTTGCATGTTGTGGGGCCGCCCGGGAGGAGCCGCCGCCGCCGCTCCGGGGTTTGTTTTTCCCTTTTCCCTCCCCCGTTTTTTCCCCTTCTCTCTCTCCCCCGCCATGGCGGTGACCGTGACGTTGAAGACGCTGCAGCAACAAACCTTCAAGATCCGCATGGAGCCGCACGAGACGGTGAGTGAGGCCCCGGCGGGGCTTTGGCCGCTCGGGGGGAACCGGAGCTTTCCACAAAAATCCCAAAAATCCCCCCCTCGGACCCTCCCGGGGCTCCCCAGGGCCGCGTCCCCCCCTTGGGACCCCCCGGGTTTATTTTGGGGCGTCACCGGGGGGTCTTCACCTTCCCTTCCCCAATTTATGAGGCATAAAACTATAAATTCCAACCAGGACAAACCTCTCCTTGTTCTCCCCTTTTTTTCGGGGATTTTTCTCTCTTTTAAGAGATTTCTGTGTGTTTCCAATTCTCTATTTTGGGAGGGAGATTTGCTGAATATTTCTGAGGAGAAAAATTCGCAAAACTTCACTTTTTTTGGCTTGAAATCCCTTTTATTATTCCTTTTGAACTCTTTCCCACCTTTTGCACCACCTCAGACCTTTGATTTTATAAAATCTTATTTTATCATTCACCTTAAACTCCTTCCCACCTTTTAGGCCACCTCAGGTGTTATTTAAGGACAACATTTAAAGCGATTTTTTGGGCATTTTTTCCTTTTTTTTTTTTACACTTTAATTCGGATATTTTGAGAGGGAATTTCGTGGGGTTTTGGGGGTTTTTGTGGCCGAGCCCTGAGCCCCTCCCGGCCTCAGGTTCGGGCCCTGAAGGAGAAAATCGAGGCTGAAAAGGGCAGCGAGGCCTTTCCCGTGGCCGGGCAGAAACTCATTTACGCCGGGAAAATCCTCAGTGACGACGTCCCCATCAGGGACTACAGGATCGACGAGAAAAACTTCGTCGTGGTCATGGTGACCAAGGTGGAAAAATAAAAAAATAAAACCCGGGGGAGGCTTTAAAAGGGGTTTGGGGTCGTTTGGGAAAGCCCTGAGAGGGTTTTGGGGGTGTTTGGGGAACCCTGAGGGGGATTTGGGGGTCCCTGTTTGAGGTTTTGGGGATCCCCTGAAAGTCTGAGGGAGTTTGAGGGATCCCTGAGGGGTTTTGGGGTCATTTGGGGGAGCCCTGAGGGGGTTTGGGGGAATCCTGAGGGGTTTTGGGGTCTCTTAGGGAAGTCCTGAGGGGGTTTTGGGGCCATTTGTGTGTCCCTTGATGGTCTGAGGGGGTTTTGGGGCCATTTGGAGTCGTTTAGGGATCCCTGAGAGGATTTTGGGGGGGTTTGGGGGATCCCTGAGGGGGTTTTGGGGCCATTTGGGGGTCCCCTGAGGATCTGAGGGGGTTTTGGGGTTGTTTGGGGATCCCTGAGAGGGTTTTGGGGTCATTTGGGGGAGCCCTGAGGGGTCTCTGGGAGGGTTTGGAGGGTCCCTGAGGGTCTGAGGGGGTTTGGGGTCATTTGGGGATCCCCAAGGGGGGTTTGGGGGTCTCCTGAGGGTCTGAGGGGGTTTTGGGGCTCCCCAAGAAACACTTCGGGGGGGTCTCAATGCCCTTGGGGGGTCACAAATGTTTCTGGGGGGTCTCAGTGCCCTTGGGGGGGGTCTTCGGTGTCTTGGGGGGGACTCTGGGGGGGGTCTCAAATGTCTCTGGGGGGGTCTCAGTGCCCTTGGAGGGGTCTCAATGCCCTTAGGGGGTCTCTGAGGGGGTCTCAATACCCTTGGGAGGGTCTCAATGTCCTTGGGGGGTCTCTGAGGGGGTCTCAGTGCCTTTGGGGGGGGGTCTCTGGGGGGGGTCTCAATGCTCTGGGGGGGTCTATGGGGGGTCCCAGCCCCCCCTAACCCCCTCCCCCCTCCCCAGGCCAAGTCCACTCTGGGCTCGGCGCCCCCCGAGGCCGGAGCCCCCTCGGAGCCCCCCCCCGCCGCCCCCCCTGGGCCCCCCCCGGCCCCCGACACCGCCCCTCCCCCCCCGGCCACACCCAGCGAGGAGCCCCCGGCCCAGGAGCCCCCGGCCCTGAGCCTGCCCGAGCCCCCCGCCGGGTAAGGGGGGGCTGGGGGGGCTGGGGAGGGGTTTGGGGGGTCTGGGGAGGGGTTGGGGGGCCTAAAAAGGGTTTGGGGGGATCTGGGAGGGGTTTGGGGAGGCTGGGGAGGGTTGGGGGGGATTTGGGGGGGCTGGGGAGGGGGTTGGGGGGTCTGGAACAGATTTGGGGAGGGTTTGGGGGGGTGGGAAGTGGTTGGGGGGGTTTGGGTGGGGCTTGGGAGGATTTGGGGGGTCTGGAACACATTTGGGGAGGGTTTGGGGGGTCTGGGGAGGGTTTGGGGGGGTCTGTGACGGGGTTGGGGAGGATTTGAGGGGGTGGGAAGTGGTTGGGGGGATTTGGGTGGGTCTGGGGAGGGTTTGGGGGGGTTTGGAGAGGGTTTGGGGGGCTTGGGAGGACTTGGGGGCTTTGGAATACATTTGGGGAGGGTTTGGGGGGGTCTGGGGAGGGGTGGGAGGGGTTTTGGGGGGGTTTGGGGTGTCTGAGGAGGGTTTGGGGTGGTCAGGAAAGGGTTTGGGGGGTCTGGAACACATTTGGGGAGGGTTTAAGGGGTCTGGGGAGGGTTTGGGGGGTCACAGGAGGGTCTGGGGGGAGATTTAATCAGATTTTGGGGGTTGGGGGTGTCTGGAAAGGGGTTGGGGGGTCTGGGGAGGGTTTGGGGGGAGATTTAATCAGATTTTGGGGTCTGGGGGACTCCCAGGGATTTCTGGGGTCTCCCAGGTGTATTTTGGGGTCTCCCAGGGGGGTTTTGGGGTGTTCTGGACCCTCCCCTGGCTCATTTCTCTCCCCATTCCCAGCTCTGTTCCCCCCCCGGGCAGCTCCGGGCGCTCGGCCGACGCTGCCTCCACCCTCGGTGGGTCCTGGGGGGCTTTGGGGGTCCTGGGAGGGGTTTGGGGAGCTTTGGGGGTCCTGGGAGGGGCTTTGGAGTCCCCAGGGGTTGTAATGAGGATTAGGAAACTCTTTTTGGGGGCAAAAATGAGGATTTTTGATGTTTTCCATCTCCTGAATTTAGAAAAAGAACTGATTTTTGGGGCTGGGGGTGGGCCCCAATAACTGTGGGGAACCAGGGGCTGTCAGTGGATAAATAGGGGGGGTCTCTGGGGGTCCCTGGGCTGACCCCGGGGTCTCCCACCCCCCAGTGACGGGCTCGGAGTACGAGACGATGCTGTCGGAGATCGTGTCCATGGGCTACGAGCGGGAGCGAGTGGTGGCCGCGCTCAGGGCCAGCTACAACAACCCCCACCGCGCCGTGGAGTACCTGCTCACGGTCTGGGGGGCAAAATGGGGGGCTGGGGGGGGTCTGGGGGGTTCAAAATGGGGTCTGGGGGGGAAAAAATGGGGTCTGGGGGCATTGAAATGGGGTTTGGGGGGGTCAAAATGGAGTCTGGGGGGTCCGGGGGGGCTCAAACAGGGTGTGGGAGAGTCTTGGCAGGGTCTGGAACGGTCAAAATGGGGTCTGGGGGGGCTGAAATGGGGGCTGGGAGGGTCCTGGGGGGACAAAATGGGGTCTGGGGGGTTCTGAGGGGGGTCAAAATGGGGTCTGGGGGGTTTAAATGGGGTCTGGGGGGCTCTCAGGGGTTCCTGGGGGAGAGTCAGAGAGGTCCTGGGGGTCTCAGGGGGATGAGAGGGGTCTCTGGGGGGGTCCTGGGGGTCTCTGGGCACCCTCAGGGGGTCTGGGGGGTCTCTGGGCACTCTCAGGGGGTCTCAGGGGTCTCTGGGCACCCTCAGGGGGTCCTGAGGGTCTCTGGGCACCCTTGGGGGTCCTGGGGGGGTCTCAGGGGTCTCTGGGCACCCTCGGGGGTCCCGGCTCCCCGCTGACCCCCCGTGTCCCCCCAGGGCATCCCCGGCAGCCCCGAGCCCGAGCGCCCCCCGGTGCAGGAGTCGCGCCCCCCGGAGCAGCCCCCGCCCGAAGGTGGGTGGGCGTGGCTCGGGCGGGGCCGGCCACACCCTCAGAGGCCACACCCCTTTATGGGCGTGGCCACACCTGGGTCACCTTTGGGGGTGTGGCCTGTGAGGGTGGGAATGGGGAGGGTCTTGGCCCCACCCTATTCAGGTACAGTTTTTGGGGGGGGAAATGGGCGTGGTTTGATGATGGGTGTGGCCTCACCTGTCGGCCACGCCCCCCGGGCAGGTGAGAACCCCCTGGAGTTCCTGCGGGAGCAGCCGCAGTTCCAGAACATGCGCCAGGTGATCCAGCAGAACCCGGCGCTGCTCCCGGCGCTGCTGCAGCAGCTGGGCCAGGAGAACCCCCAGCTGCTACAGGTGACCCCAAAACCCACCCTGGGACCCCCTGGGACCCCCCAAAACCCCCCAAACCTGCCCTGAGACCCCCAAAACCCCCCAAACCTGCCCTGGGACCCCCAAACCTGCCCTGGGACCCCCAAACCCACCCTGAGACCCCAAAACCCTGCCCTGGGACCCCCAAACCTTGCCCTGAGACCCCAAAACCCTGCCCTGGGACCCCCAAACCTTGCCCTGAGACCCCAAAACCCTGCCCTGGGACCCCCAAACCTTGCCCTGAGGTCACCCAGGACCCCCTGAACCCTTCAAAACCCCCCCAGGACTCCCTAAATTCCTCCAGGCCTCCCCCTGAGCTGACCCCAGCCCCATTTCCCACCCCAGGACTCCCCTAAAGACCCCTTGAGCCCCTCCAGGACCCCTAAAACCCCCCCCAAACCCCTCCCAAGCTGACCCCATCCCCATTTCCCCCCCCTAAACCCCCTCAAAGCCCCCCCAGGACCCCCCCAAGCTGACCCCTCCCCATTTCCCCCGTCCCCAGCAAATCAGCCAGCACCAGGAGCAGTTCATCCAGATGCTGAACGAGCCCCTGGGCGAGCTGGGCGAGCTGGAGGGGGAGGTGGGCGCCATGGGGGACGAGTCCCCCCAGATGAATTACATCCAGGTCACCCCGCAGGAGAAAGAAGCCATAGAGAGGGTGAGCAGGGAGGGGAAAAAATGGGGTTTGGGGGGAAAAAATCAGGGTTTTTGGGGAAAATCGGGGTTTGGGGGGAAATAAGGGGAAAAAAATGGGGGTTTTGGGGGGTAAATAAGGGGGAAAATCAGGTTTTTTTGGGGAAAAAATTGGGGTTTGGGGGTAAATTACATCCAGGTCACCCCGCAGGAGAAAGAAGCCATAGAGAGGGTGAGCAGGGGGGGATTTGGGGGAAAAAATTGAGGTTTGGGGGGGAAAAAGGGAAAAAATCAGGGTTTGGGGGAAATAAGGGAAAAAATCAGGGTTTTTTTGGGGAAAAAATTGGGATTTGGGGGGAAATAAGGGGAAAAAATGGGGGTTTGGGGGGAAATAAGGGGAAAAATTGGGGTTTGGGGGAAAAAAATTAGGTTTTGGGAGTGAATAAGGGGGAAAAAATCAGGATTTTGGGGGGTAAATAAGGGGAAAAATTAGGGTTTAACCCCTTCCCTGCCACAGGTGAAGGGGTGCAGGTTCAGTGGGATCAGGGCTCCTGTCAGATCCCATTTTTGGGGTTCAGACCCCCCACATTTAACCCCTCCCCTCCCGCAGCTGAAGGCGCTGGGCTTCCCCGAGAGCCTGGTCATCCAGGCCTACTTTGCCTGCGAGAAGAACGAGAACCTGGCGGCCAATTTCCTGCTCAGCCAGAACTTCGACGACGACTGAGGGACCCCCCTGGGCCTCCCCCCCGCCCTCGGGGGGGTCCCCACGCCGTGCTGGGGGAGGGGTAGGGATCAGATCCAGCCCCTCCCCCCTCTCTCTCTCTCTCTCCTGGGAGTGTTTTTTTTGGGGAGGGGGATGGGGACCCCTCCCTGTTATGGGTGGGGGGTCTCAGCAGCATCACCCGCTTTGTCCTGACCTCCCCTGAACCCCCAAAAAAATAAAACCACCCCCCAAAAAAAAAAAACCCGACCCCTCCCCCCCCTCCCTGTCAGGCCCCGGGGAAGGGGAGGGGGGTGGGGGAGGGGAGGGGGGGGGGTGGGGGAGGGGGCGGCGCCGCAGAACAACCGAAAATCGGCGGCAAAGAGATTAAATGCAGAGTTTTAAACCCAGATTTTTGTGGCCTCCTGTCGTGTTCTCCAGAGAAAAATCAGTCCCAGCGCCCCTGGGGGTCTGGATTTTGGGGAGGGGGCTCCAGGTGCTATTGGGGGTGTCCTAGGTTATCTCTGTATTTGGGGAGGGGTCTCCAGGGACCATTAGAGGGGTCCAGAGTTGTCCTGGGTGGTCTCTGGGTTTTGGGGAGGGGTCTCCAGGCGCTATTGGGGGTCTCTGGAGCTGCCCCTGGTGATCTCTCTATTTTGAGGAGGGGTCTCTAGGTGCTACTGGGGGTCTCTGTATTTGGGGAGGGGTCTCCAGAGCTGCCCCGGGCGGTCTCTGTATTTGGGGATGGGTCTCCAGTCACTACTGGGGGTCTCCAGAGCTGCCCCGGGTGGTATCTGGTTTTGGGGAGGGGTCTCTGGAGCTACCCCCGGCAGTCTCTATATTTGGGGAGGGGTCTCCAGGCACTATTTGGGATCTCTGGAGCTACCCCCAGTGGTCTCTGTATTTGGGGAGGGGTCTCTGGAGCTACCCCCGGCAGTCTCTGTATTTGGGGAGGGGTCTCCAGCCCCCCCCCCGGGGAGGGGTCTCTCGGCCGCCGCGGCCTCGGCCTCGGCCAGGGCGCTCCTCGCCGCCTCCTCGCGCAGCTGCCGCCGCCGCCGCTTCTCCTCGCGCCGCCGCTGCCGCTCCAGCTCCTCCAGCAGCTCCTGGGCCCGGGCTGAGCCCCGGGCGGGGGTCCCGGCCCCGGGGGGAGCCCCCAGACCCGCCTCGGCCAGGAGCCGCTGCCGCCGCGCCGCGTCTGCCCGAGCGCGATCCCGGGCGGCCTCGCGGTCCCGGCGCCAGGCGGAGACTCGGGCCGGCATCGCCTGGAGGCTGCGGGAGATCAGATCCGCCCTGGGGACAACAGAGACATCATTGGGGACATTGGGGACATCACTGGGGACATCATTGGGGACATTGGGGACATCACTGGGGACAGGCCCATTGGGGACATCAATGGGGACAGCCCGGGCGGCCTCACAGTCCCAGTGCCAGGCGGCAAGGACAGGCTGTGTGAGATCAGATCCGCCCTGGGGACAACAGAGACATCAATGGGGACACCAATGGGGACATTGGGGACATCAATGGGGACATCAATGGGAACACTGGGGACATCATTGGGGACACTGCGGGCAGCCCAGGCGGCCTCACGGTCCCAGCGCCAGGCGGAGACTTGGGCTGGCATCACCTGGAGGCTGCGGGACACTAAATCCTGCCTGGGGACATCAATAGGGACATTGGGGACATCATTGGGGACATCATTGGGGACATCACTGGGGACAGCCCAGGTGGAGACACGGGCTGGCATCAAGGACAGGCTACGGGAGATCAGGTCTGCCCTGGGGACATCAATGGGGACATTGGGGACATCACTGGGGACATTCAGGACACTGGGGACACGTGGGCTGGCATTGAGGCCAGGTTGTGTGAGATCAGATCCGCCCTGGGGACAGCAGGGACATCATTGGGGACATCACTGGGGACACTCCAGGGGGATACCAGCACTGGGGACATGCTGAACCCTCCCCTAAATCCCACCCCCGGTACCCCCAACCCCATTTCCGGTGCCCCCAGCCCCATTTCGTGCCCCCAGCCCCATCCCCGGTGCCCCCAGCCCCATTCCCGGTACCCCCAGCCCCATTTCCCGGCACCCCCAGCCCCATTTTCTGCCTCCAGCCCCATTCCCGGTACCCCCAGCCCCATTTTGAGCCCCCAGCCCCATTCCCCGGTACTCCCGGTGCCCCCAGCCCACTCCCGGTACCCCCAACCCCATCCCCGGTGCCCCCGGTGCCCCCAGCCCACTCCCGGTACCCCCAGCCCCATCCCCGGTGCCCCCGGTGCCCCCAGCCCCATTTCCCGGTGCCCCCACCCCACCTCTCCTTCCTCCGCCGCTCCTCTTCTCTCTCCCGCTGCTCCAGCACGGCCTCCACCTCCCGGAGCGGCGGGTCCCACTCCCGTTCCTCCTCCTCGGCCTCCCGGAGCTGCTCGGGGCTGGGCCAGAGCCGCCACGCCGGGACCCCCGAGGCCTCCCCGAGCCGCCCGAAGCGCCGCGCGGCCGCCCGGGGATCATCGGGGTCTGTCACCGGGGCCGGGCCCGGGCGGCGGCGCAGCGGATCCGCCCGGTAGAGCCGGACCGGGATCGGGATCGGTACCGGGAGCCGAAACCGGGCCGGGCCCAGCGCCAGCAGCGCCCGCCGCAAGGGCGCCGCCATCTTTGGTGCTGTGCCGGAAGTGACGTATGAAGCCAGCGGAAACAGAGGGGTGGTAACGGAGGGGGCGTGGCCATAGTAGTGAACTGTGTTGTGGGCGTGGTTTAGTGGGTTGTGGGCGTGGCCAAAGGGGCGCCCCGTCCCGGGGGGTTTCTGGGGGGTCTCGGGGGGTTTCTGGGGGGTCCCAGGGGATTTCCAGGCCAGGCTCAATCCGGGGGGGATTCGGGGAGACCCCAAGACCAGCAGGGAGCCCCAGGGGGCGTCTCCCCCACCCCGGGGGTCCCAGGAGGGTTTGGGGGACCCCAATTGGGGGGTAAAACGCGGCTCCTCCCTGGGGCCGCCCCCTCCCCAAAACAGCAGCGGGAGTGGGGAGGGGGCGCATTGCCAGAGCCCCCCGGGCTCCTCCCCGCGCTGATGGGGCTGGGGGCGGCCCCTAAACCCCCCCAAACCCCCCCAAAACCCTTTCCAGCCGCCGCCAAGGCCGGGGCCGCTGCCAAGCGCCGTTAACCCCTTCGTGCCCGCCGCCTGCCCCCCTGGACCCCCCCCCAAATCATCACCGGGACCCCCCCCCCAAAATCAGCGGGGGTTAACGGGGAGGGGGCTCCTCCCGGGGGTCGGTGGGAGGGGGGGAAGCCCCAAACCCCCCCCGGCTCTGGCAGGAGCTGCCGGGGGGCCTCGGGACGGGGGGGAGCCCTAATCGCTTCCAGGCCTCGGAAATTGCCCAAAATCCGCCGGGCTGAGCCAAAAACCCCCGAAATCGCCCCAAAAAGCTCCCCCTGGGCCTCTCCAGGGGCGGGGGGGGTTCGATGGGCTGGACCCCCCCCCCAACCCCCCGGGGGTCCCCATTTCCCCCTCGGGCGGTGGAAAACCGGGATTGGGGGGGAGTTTTGGGGAAATTTCGGCTGATTTTGGAATTTTCGGGATTTTCGTGTTTGTCCCGAATTTCCTTCACGGGGAGGGGGAAGCGACATTGTCCCTCCTTTGGGGACACCCGTGTCCCCTCCCCTGTGTCCCCAAGGGTGGCTGCGGTGTCGTGGGATGTCGCGACATGAGGTTGGGGGATGTCGTGGGGTGTCGCGACCCCTTTGGGGGCACCGTGTCCCCTCCCCCCCGGCTCCATCTGCGACAACGGTGACAACAACGGTGACAACGACGGTGACAACAACAGGGACAACAACAGGGGCACATCTGGCCAGGGGGGTCCCCGAGCAGCTGGTGGGGACAGAGGGGACACTGAGGGGGGGACACACACACACAGGGGGGGGAATTGGGGACAATTCTGTCGGTTTGGTTTGTCCCCTCTGTGTGTCCCCTGTGCCACCCCCAGGGAGGGGCTGGGACCCCCCCAGGTGTCCCCAGGTGTCCCCAAGTGTCCCCAGGTGTCCCCAGGTGTCCCCAAGGCCTGTCCCCGGGTGGAGGAGGCTCCAGCAGTGAAGGGGGTGGTGGTGGCAGTGAAGGGGTGGCCCTGGCGGTGGCACTGAAGGGGTGACAATGGCACTGAAGGGGTGACAATGGCAGTGAAGGGGTGGCCCTGGCGGTGGCACTGAAGCGGTGGCAGTGGCGGTGGCAGTGGCACTGAAGGGGTGACAATGGCACTGAAGGGGTGACAATGGCACTGAAGGGGTGGCCCTGGCGGTGGCACTGAAGGGGTGACAATGGCACTGAAGGGATGGCCCTGGCGGTGGCACTGAAGGGGTGGCACTGAAGGGGTGACAATGGCACTGAAAGGGTGGCCCTGGCGGTGGCAGTGAAGGGGTGACAATGGCACTGAAGGGGTGGCCCTGGCGGTGGCACTGAAGGGGTGGCACTGAAGGGGTGACA
>NC_139795.1:35874-71542 GCF_965231275.1 Zosterops lateralis
GGCCTGTGGGGAGCTGCCCGGGCCGCCCCTCTGCGCCCGCTCCTGCCGCTCCCCAGCACAGAGAAACCCCCTGGGATCCTGACCTCCTTGTTTGCCTCTCCTGCCAATCGGGGCTACAAACCATCTGCATCAGCTCCCAGAGTTTGAGCATTACACCCTGCTTGAAAACGTCCCAGTGCTCAGTATTTTTCTCTTCCTGCTCTTTTCCATCATCCTCTTTCTCACCACAGAGATTCCTCCTGCTGCCTCTTGCCTTAACTGTAATCCTGCACCTCCCCTTCCCCCTCACCCTTCCCAGCACACCAACACCATCCATCCCCTGCTGTCTAAATCCCTTCTGGACTTCCCTTCTTGCCCCTCTGGGTGTCCATGTCCTTAATTACCTGAGTCTTGATGTTTGGAGGACTTTTGGGCTGAATCTTGGTGTTTTGGAGGTTTTCACAGACAGAAAGTACCCAATGACTTCTTGAGAATAACTTGGGGAAGGAGGAACCCCCAGTCTAAGGTGCTCTCCATTTGTTTTTTCCCCAAACCAGGATTTTTCATTGCCAAGGAGTGCCCAGATGGAGGAGGAGGAAAAAGCCCCAGAGATCCCGCAGGAGGAGGGGCTGCAAACCCAGCCCAGGGAGCTGCGAGGAGGAAAGAGCCGCCCTGTGCCAGGAGGGCGGCCGGAGATCCAGGCTGAGCTCAGAGCTGGTGGAGAAGCCTCATGGAGGGGAGAAGCCCCACAAGTGCCTGGAATGTGGGAAGGGTTTCAGCTGGGAGTTCTGACCTGATCCAGCACCAGAGGATCCACACTGGTGAACGGCCCTTTGACTGTGGGAAATGTGGGATGAGCTTCAGTGACAGCTCCAACCTGAGCCGGCACCAGAGGATTCACACTGGAGAAAAGCCCTTTGAGTGTGGGAAATGTGGGAGGAGCTTCAGAGACTGCACCATCCTTATGCACCACCAGGTAGTCCATACTGGGGAACGGCCCTACGAGTGTGGGGAATGTGGGAAGAGCTTTGGATGGAGCTCTGAGCTGAGAAAGCACCAGCGTGTCCACACTGGGGAGAGGCCCTACGAGTGTCCTGAGTGTGGGAAGAGGTTTCAGACCAGCTCTGATCTCCTCAAACATCAGCGGATTCACACAGAGGAGAGGCCCTTCCGCTGCCCCGACTGTGGGAAGGGCTTCAAGCAAAACTCACACCTCACTGTGCACCGGCGCATCCACACCGGGGAGAGGCCCTACGAGTGTCCTGAGTGTGGGAAGAGCTTCTCACAGAGCTCTACGTTGACCCAACACCAACAGAGGCGCCATAAGGGAAGCCCTGCGAGTGCCCTGAGTGCGGGAAGAGCTTCGTGCGCTGCTCCAGCTCCATCCCCCATGGGAGGATCGGCGTTGGATGATCCCCAGTGACCCCGTTGGGCAGAGCCCTGGTGATCCGTGGTCCTGGTGATCCATGTTGGGAAGACACCTAGCTGGGGGGGCTGCACTGGTTCCTGTCCCCCTGTGGGCACCTGGATGAACACGGGGGCAGGAACATCCATTGGGACACAGACGGACATTGGGAATTCCTTGGGGGGAGCAGACTTGTTGTCTTTCAACCCCAGAAAATCTTCTGTGTTCAATTCTGTCTTCTGGGGGTATGGGGAGACAGATGTAGTGCTAAGGGCAATCCTGCCCCTATATATTGCAGCTGTGTTAATTACTGAAGAGTGAGAACAGCCTTGCCCTCACAGCTATGGGTGTGATACAAAAGTGAGTTAGTTGGTAGAGAGTCAGTTGGCATCTGCTGGCCGTGCTGTGAGGAGGAAGGGACAGGAGGCTGGGCAAGGGACAGATAAGGTGAGCCCACAGCATGAGGGACAGACAGGGTTAAGTGGCTTTTCTAGGGACAGGAAGCAGTGAGCTGGAGCTGCCGAAGAAAGAGAGAAGAAGGAGTAAAAGAGCCTGAGCTGTGTGGAGCTGCCTGGAGGATTGCTACATAGAAAAGGTATGAAGAACTTCTAGATAACAAGGTGCTGATACTTGAAGGCCTCTGAAGTTTTTTTTGAAGCACTCTGAGTTCATGGCCGTCTCAACTCCAACATGGGGGCATCAATAAATACTGGATAGTCTTGGAGGTGTTTTCCAACCTCAGGGATTCCATGATTTTGATTTCCTATTGCCCAAGAGTGTCTTCCGCAGCCAAATGGTGATGATCTGGGCAAAGACCAAGATTTTGGAGATTGCGGTGGAAACCCCTCCAAAAATGGTACTTCCCTCCCATCTAAGCATGTGGATGCTCAGCTGGCCCAGACAGGGAAATCCTTTTCTTTTGGCCTTCATTTGCTTTTCATTTCTCTTCATTTAAAATATCCAACACTGTGGTAAAAATAAGGACATCGAACTAAGACATGGTTGGGATGACAAGGGACATAGACATGGAGAGTGACATGGGGACACATGGATATTTGGGGGGTACATGGTCATTCATGGGGACACGGGGGGGAACACGGGTACAGATGAGGCCGTGGGGGACAATGACAGGGATGGAAACATTGTGGGGAGACAGCCCCGGGTGAGGACATGTGGGGACATGGCCAGTGACATGTGGGCCATGGCCATGGCCGGTGCCATGGGGGGAACTTTTAGGGGCTGTGGGGGATGCTGGGTTTGAGGGAGCTGAGGGTTCCTGGGAAGGACATGGGGCTTGCTGAGGGCTTTGGGGACCCCAGGCCCAGCAGCTCTGGCTGTGCTGGGAGACCCTGGGGGAGGTTCTGGGGCAGCTGCTCCCCGAGACCAGGGCAAACTTCAAAGCTTTATTGGGAACACTGGGAGCAGCCGGGCGGGGACACAGGGACAGCTCTGGGCACGGGCAGGGGGGACACACGAGGCCCCCAAAATCATCTCGGGGACGGAGCGGGGGGTCCCGGCCGGGCCCGAGGCCACGGGGAGGGGCTGCGGCCGCCGGCGGCTCAGGAGCTCTGTGGGCAGAGAAAAGGGGGTGACACCGGGCTGGGGGGCCCCGGGGGGGCACACACGCTCTGGGGAAGGGGGGACACGACCCCCGGGACCCCCCTCACCTTCTTGCGCACGTAGAAGCCCAGCCCCAGTGCCAGGAACACCGAGCCGAACACGAAGCCCCCGATCCCCGTCAGCATCTTGCTGCGGGCGGCGTCCGGCGGCATCTCTGGGGGGGCCGCGGGGCTCAGCGCCCCCCAAAACCTCTCACCCGCACCCCGAGCCCCTCCAGCCTCCCTCCCACTCTCCCCCACACCACCGACCGGCTCCTCCAACCTCCTCTCGATCCCTGCCTGCCCTCCCCACCGCCCACCAAAGCCCCTCCTGGCCCCTCTCACCAGCCCACAGCCCCAAACCGCTCGCCCCCCACCAAAGCCCCACCAAACCCCCCCCAAACCCTCTCCCAGTCCCTTCCCAGCCCCTCCACCGCTCCCCCACACCCCTCCCAGTCTCTTCCCAGCACAACCGACCTCAGCCCCAGCCCCGCTTGCCCATCCCCCAGCTCCTCCCAGCCCCTCCAGCCTCACTCCAATCCCTCCCACTTCCACCCACCGCCCCCAAACTCCCTCCCGGCGCCCACCAGCACCCCCGGGACCCCACACCCCCCTCCCCAGCATCCTCCCGACTCCTGCTCAGCCCTTCCACAGCCCCCAGCCCCTCTCCCAGGTTCAACCAGGATCTCTCCAGTTCCCTCCCACTCGCTCCCAGCACACGCCAGTGCCTCTGCCAGCCCGGCCAGTGGCTCCCCCGTACCCCAGTGGCGCCTCAGGGGCTGCTCCAGGCTGACGTGCTCCACCTGGCACGTGTAGCTCAGCCCGCGCCGGGGCGGCGTTTCCAGCAGCACCAGCAGCTGGTGGCTCCAGTCCCCGTTGGGGACCACGTCGGTGGCCACCACCTGGCCCGACAGCTCCTGCTGGCCCTCGAACCACCTCACCTGGATGTGGGCGGGGTAGAAATCCATCACGGAGCACAGCAGGCCTCTGGCACTGCCGCCCTGCGAGCTGGAGGGCAGCAGCGAGATGGAAACGCTGGGGGGCACTGGGAGAGAGCGGGGACACACTGGGATCAGCTGGGGGCCACTGGGAGAGAGAGGGGAGGGGCGGTGTGGGCTTGGGAGGGACTGGGATGGACTGGGAGGGACAGGGAGTGGATTGGGAATAGACAGGGAGAGACTGGGAGACACTGGGGTGGCAATGACAGAGATGGGAGGGGATGGGGGGCACTGGGAGAGTGGGTCAAAGTCTGGCAGTGCACTGAGCATTAACTGGGAAGGACTGCTATTGGACTAGGAGGGACTGGGAATGGACTGGGATGAACTGGGAATGAAGCGCGCGGCACTGGGAGGCGAGTCCAGCGCGGGGCACTGGGCACTGCGGGTCTGCCTGGCAACAGATGAGTCATCAGAGCGACGCGCGCTCTGATTGGCTGAATGGCGTCAGCTTTACGCTTGGTCGGGATGGACGCGCTTGGGGGGGAACTGGGAGAGACTGGGATGGACTGGGATAATCCCGGGGGTCCCTGGAGGGACAGGAGGCCCTGGGGATCGTCCCAAGGAGGGCTGAGGGCTCTGGGGTGATTCCCAGGGAGGTTTTGAGGGGCTCCAGAGTCATTGCCAGGGCAGGGCCCGAGGGGACACGCTCTGCCCCACGCTCACCTCTGCGCTCCACGCCGAACGGGGTAACAGTCTTGTACCAGCCCCGGCAGAACCTGTCCACTGCAGTCCGCTTTCTCTCCACGTAATCTGAGTTGCTGTTAAAGTGCTGGGCACATTTCTCCCCCCGGGGCGTGTACCCCACGAAGTGCCCCACGTCGCTGTCGAACATCAGGTACTCCTCCCGGTTGTAGATGAGCATCTCCACATACCTCACCTTCTCCGTGCCGTTAATGAAGTAGCACTTCCCCTTAAACATGTTCTGGAACACCCCTGAGTGTGCAGGACACAGGTCAGGGAGTGTCCCCCCAGCACCCCCAGAGCTCCGGGGGCCACCCCGGATCCCCACCCCGCACCCCCTGTGCCCCACGGCCGCCCCGGGACCCTCCTGCCCGCGCTGCCGCTTCCTCTTTAACACCCTTCCCCCATTTCCCCTTTCACATCCCCTCCCCTCCCACCTCCGGCTGCACCCCAAATCAAGTTTGGGGGTCCTTCTACCCCCGTTTTCCACCTTTCCCAACATTTTAAATATAATTCTCTAATCCCCAGCCCCCTCCCGCTCAGTTTCGGGGTCCCACCCTCCCCCTTTGCCCCTTCTCCCCCCCTGCCCCACCGCCCCCCGCTCACCCGAGAGCTCCGCGCCCGCAGCCAGGGCCGCTCCCAGCACCACCAGTGCCCCCAGTACGGCCCCGGCTGCCGCCCCTCGCCCCATGGCCAGCGCCGGGAGGGGCCGCCAGCCCCAAACAGCCGCTCGGAACTGGGGCAACAGCGCGGAGCAGCGCGGGGTCATTAGCCACGCACTCCCTGATTGGTCGGGCGTGGTTTCTGGAAGCAGTTTCATTGGCTGGAGGTTTTTTGGAGACGCTCCGATTGGCTGGAGGTGTTTATTGCGCGCTCCGATTGGCGGTTCAGTTTTGGACCCTTTCTCTGAAAGCTCTACCCAGCAACTGATGAGTCACAAGCAATACGCACTCTGATTGGCTGGAATTTCTCCAGGCTCTGTTTTTTTCGGGCTCTTGCCGACAAGTCCCGACCCGCAGCGACGCCGCGCTCCCATTGGCTGAGCGCTTTTTGGGGCGCTGCTCCCCCACTCCCGCTCCCCCCAGTTCCCGCCGCTTTTCTGGCACCGGCACCGGCCCTTCCCAATTTCCCGGGATCCCGAGGAGCCATGGATGGAGCGCGGAGCCTCCCCTGGCTGCTGCTGCTGCTGCTGGCCCTGACCCTGCCCGGAATTTGGGGGGTCCAAGGTGGGGTTTGGGGGGTCCTGGAGCCGCGGGGTTGGGATTTGGGGCTCCCTGGAGCTTTGGGAATGTGGGGATGGAGGGGGTTAAGGGCGTCCTGCCCTTTTTTGGGGTGATTTTTGGGGTATTTTTGGGAAGGGCGTTGTCCCGAGTTGTTTTTTTATCCCGGGGTTTTCCCCGTTTGCCGAGATTTTGGGGGTTGGGTGGGGCCGAGTTCCTCTTTTTCCAGAATTTTGGGGCTCTGGGAATTTCCAAACGCTCCTATTCCAAGGATTTCCGGGGCTTGTCCAAACCCTGTTCCCGGGATTTTGGGAAGCGGGGCGTGTCCCCACCCCCTGGACCCAAAATTTGGGAAACTCTCCATTTCCAAAGCTCTTTTTTCCAAGAGATTTTTGGCCTCCAGGTGTGCCCAAATTCCCATTTTCCTGGATTTTTGGGGTCTGGAAGTTCCTAAATCCCGGTTTTCCAGGATTATTGGAGTCTGGGTGTGCCCAGACCCCCCTGTACCCAAAATTTGGGGAACTGGGCATTCTTACGTCCTTTTTATCTAGAATTTTTGGAGCTCAGGGAGCTCAAACTTCCTCTTTCTTCCCACGATTTTGGGCTCTGGCTCTTCCCAAACTCCCCTGATCCTGGAATTTTGGGGGTCTGGGAGTGTCTAAATCCCAATTTCCCAGGATTTTGGGACTCTCTGTGTCACCAACCTCATTTTCCCCAGGATTTTGAGTAGAAATCCCCAATTTCCCAGATTTTTAAGCTAGGATCGCTGATTTTCCCAGAATGTCCAGTAAAAATGTCCGATTTCCTGGGGTTTTAAGTAGAAATCCCCAGTTTCTGGTATTTTGAGCAGAAATCTCCAATTTTCCCGGGATTCCGCCAAGAAATCCCTGATTTCCCCAGGATTTTACCAAGAAACCTGCAGTCTCTTCAGATTTTGAGACGAAATCCTCAATCGTCCCAGGATTTTGAGTAGATATTCCCCAATTTCCTGGGATTTTGGGTAGACATCCTCAGTTTCGCTGAGATTTTGAGCAGAAATCCCCAATTTCTATGTGGGTTTATTGCAGGGGTCGTGGGTAGAAAGGGCTTTGCCTTCAGCCACCAGCCTGGGCTGGAGGGAACCCCAAAGAGAGAGGGGAGAGAGAGCAAGAGGGTGTGGGCTGAGGAGAGGGGAGCGAGGGAGCCAGGGCAGGGTCAGAGTGCAGGGGGAAGAGCAGGGAAAAGAGAGCGAGGTCCTGGTTCCAATCCATTCTATCTCCTTTTGTGATGAATATTCTAATTTACAGTGACCAACCAATACAAGACACAAAATCCTATAGAATCTACACACAGCCTGTGAGAACTACTACATAACCATGTGTTATATTTTAAACTCTAAAACTACTCTTTAGACTTTTGTCTTTTGCTACATTGACCTTTGGATCCCTCAGCCAGCAGTGGGGGATTGTTCAATCCAAAGGGATTCTCCTTCAGCTGCCCAGGCTGTTGTTTTCAGGTGATGTAACTAAGGCTCGGTATCCTACAGCTCAAAGTGACCTTCCATTTCTATTTCGATGATAGGTTTCATATTTTCAGAATCTTATGCTAAGCAATCATATTTATCAGGTTTCCCTGATTCATCTTTCCCAACAGCTCTGTGCCCTCACTTTGGTCCCTTTGGTCCCTTTGGCTCTGTGCCCTCACTTTGGTCCCCGCCTTGACCAACCTATAAAACCTCTGCAGACCCCGCTCACTTTTGTGATCACCCCACTGGAGAAGATCACGTCTATGGGCATCTCTAGGCCTCGAGGACTCGTCCCTCCACGTTGGTAGCTATAATCCCCTTCCCCTCTTTCTCTCTCTTTCTCACTATTCTTTATTTTCTCTCCCCACTATTGCATTTGTTGGCACTAAATAAAGGTGCATTTTTGTTTAAGTAAACTGAGTTGTCCCCCGCTGTGTCTTTTGCACTCTGAGATCCTTAAAACGAACCATCAGGTTCCCCGCATATGTTTGTGGACCCTGACAGGAGAGTATCAGAGGTGTCTCAGAACTTGTCCAGGCTGCACTTGAAACCACTGATAGAAGCTTGGCCTTATTTCCCAGTTAGGTTTGATTCTTTGTACCTCCCTTGGATCATTCGGGTCCTCCCAGTTCATCACCCCCCAGTCCCCATTGAAGAGTCAATTTGGTGTCCCCTGGTTTGGATGTTACAGTCCATTCCTTCGGTTCCTCCAGGGGTCCTTTGGTGCTGCTGGCTGGATCCCCCCTCGTTCCCTGCTCCGGGTCACAGCCTCAGGCTCAGCAATGCCTGGAAAGGACCTTCCCATCCTGGAGTTAAAGATTGTTCTTTCCATGTTTTCACCAGTACACACTCCCCTGGATGGATGTTGAGGATTTTAAAGTCTAAAGGTGTGGTTTGTGGGATTATCCCTTTTAACTGTAAATTTTCAGGGGTTTTTGCAATTATGTTGACATATTTCTTAACACCCATTTCCCCGAGGTCAGAGGTGGCTGTGTCATGTTGGGTGGTCAGAAAGGGTAACCCAAACATCATCTCATGAGGTGACACTCCCAGGTCTGACCTGGGTTGGGTCTGAACCCACAATAAAGCCAAAGGTTGGCATTTCACCCACGACATTTGGGTTTCAATTATTAATTTTGTTAAAGTTCCCTTTAAAGTTTGGTTCATTCCCTCTACCCAGCCTGAACTCTGTGGGTGCCATGGGGTATGTAATTCCCATTTTATCCCCAAGCCTTGAGTTATTTGCTGTAAGATTTTTGACATGAAATGTGTTCCTCTGTCCGAGTCTATCCTATTAACCATTCCATCCCTGGGAATAATTTGTTCCAAAAGGGTTTTACATCCCACATTGGCTGTGGCTCTGACAGTGGGAACAGCCTCCACCCAATGAGTCAGGTGGTCTGTTATCACTAATAAAAACTTCCATCTCTGTACTTGGGGAAGGTCAGTAAAATCTATTTGGACACTTTGAAATGGTCGGAGAGCTAACTCCCCACCTCCTAATGTTGTTTTCCTCATTACCTTTTTATTTACCTTTTGGCAGATTATACATCTTTCAGTTACTTGTTTTGCCAATCCAAAAATCCCAATACACCCATAATTCCTTAGAAAATGATCACACAAAGCTTGGGAACCCCAATGAGATTTTTGATGCATGTTTTCTAATATTTTCCTAGTGAGCAGCTTGTTAAGTAACTGTCTCCTGTCAGGAAGTTTCCATTTCCCAGATTCATCTGGCTTTCCTCCTGTTTTACTGAATTCCTTTTCTTCTGTTTCACTGAACTTTGGAGTTTCTAATTCTTCCTTATTTGAGGTCAAAATTAACACAACCCTTTGGATCCCATTCTCTGCTGCATCTTTAGCTCCTTGATCTGCCAAATTATTTCCCCTTATTTCCGAGGTCATTCCCTTTTGATGTCCATTAATTTGCACTACAGCAATCTCCTCAGGCAGTTTTAATGCCTCTGAAACCTCTAAAGTGAGTCCTTCATGTATCAATAATGCCTTTCCCTTTGAATTAAGTAATTCTCTTTCATACCAAATTTTTCCAAAGGTGTGTTCTACCCCAAAAGCACACCTTGAATCAATATATATGGTTCCTTTCTCACTGGCTTAGAAAGAGATACAGTAGATTTCTGATTTCTGATTTCCTTCTTTGAAGAGGGAGGGGGAAAAGATAAAATTCCTGCAATTCTCTCGGGGTTTAGCTTTTGGCTGCCTTTGCTTATTAAGTGCCCGAGATATTTCACTTCAGATTCTACAAATTGCAGTTTCCCCTTTGATACTCTGAGTCCTTTTCCCCCCAGAAAATTCAGAAGTTTTATGGCAGCCTCCCCAACTTCACCTTCAGCTTCCCCTGATAATGAGGGATCACCCGCATATTGTATAACTTGTATTCCGGGAGGAGCGGGGAAAGTTTGCCCAAAGCCCGCGCTGCCCGTCCCGCAGGCCCTTCCCGTGGCCGAGCTGTGGCTCCGCGGGCTCGGGATTTGGCCTTTCAAAGGAAACCGGCCCCGCCCAGCGGGAGCGGCGGTTCCCAAGGCAACGGTGCCCAGCGCGGGGGGTGCTGGGATTGCCGGAGAGGGCGGGGCGGGGGCGGGGATTGGCCCGGGGCTGAGTCCTCCAGGCGTGGGGGGGCGTAGGCGGGAGCTGCTGCCGGAACCACCGAGAGGACGAGCGGCGGCCGAGCCTGAGCACGGAGTCTCTGCGCATGCTCCCGGCACGGGCGGAGCGGCCGGGACGGGGCCAGCCGGAGCAGCCCCGGGACAAGCGGTCAGGGGATGGGCGGCCCGAGCGGCCGGGACGGGCCGGGCCGGGCCGGGCGGGGTTTGTGGCGGAGCTGCCGCGGGCCGTGCGGCCGGGATTGGGGCGGGCAGATCCCCCGGCATGTCCGGGGCAGCGATCGCAGACTGCGCGGTCGGGGCTGGGGCCGGCGCAGGGGGAGCCCCGGGCGGAGCGGCCACCGGTGCGGCCGATACAAACGGCGGGGCGGCCGCCGGCACCGGGGCTGGGGCGGGCGGTGGGGCCGGGGACGGCGGGGCGGCTTCTAAGCCCAAATTTTTTGAGTTTTTTAATACGTTTTTTCTCCAACCCTCAATTCGGCAGGTTCTAGGCCCAAAGTTCCTGTTTTGTTTTTTCCCCCCCAACCCCTCAATTCTGCAGCTTCTAAGCCCGAATTTCCTGGTTTTTTTTTTTTTTTTTTTGTTTGTTTTTTTTTTTTTTTTTTTGTTTTTTTTGTTTTTTGTTTTTTGTTTTTTTTTCCCCCAAGCCCTCAATTTGGCAGCTTCTAAGCACAAATTTCTTGTTTTAATTTGGTTTTTTCTCCAAACCCTTAATTCGTCAGGTCCTAAGCCCAAATTTCTTGGGTTTTTTGTTTTTTGGGGTTATTTTTAAACCCTCAACCTGGCAAAAAAAAGAATTTAGGCCCCTCCCTCCTTTTTATCCTGTTTCTCAGTGGGTTGTACTGGCAAACCCCCAGCTCCCTTCCTTCAGAGGGGCCCAGCCCCTTTCTTTGGGGCCCCGTCCCCACCCCGGGGTCTCTCTCAGTCCTTTCATCTCTGGCTTCGCCTCCGTCCTGGCTCCTCTCTGGCCAAAGGACAGACACGCAGCTCAGGGAGCTCCAGACTGGCTTTGTAGAGCTGGGAACCCCAGTCCACGTCTCAAACTCACATCTCACACCCCGTAACCTGCTCCCCTAAGAAATACTCACAGTCCTTTGTTCTTTCTTAGGTCTTTGTGCACAAGATTTTTATGGAGCAAAAATACCACGGTTTCTTCCAGAGCTTCTTCTTCCCTTTTTTTCCTTTTGCTTTATTGTCTCCCCCTTGCCCTGGGGGTATTTAACCTGTGATCTCCAATCTACACCAGAGGAAGCAGAGCAAGGCTGCTAAAATCAGCTGGGCCTCTCCTGGTCTGGATCCCCTGGGGCCTCAGAGACGAGGTAAATATCCTGAACTGAGCCCCCAAATTGTGAAAAACACGGTTGACTTTTGTTAAAATTGTAAAAGTTTCATAATAGAAAATAGGACAATAAGAGGCATATGAAGCAAAAGAGATTCCAGATGTCTGGGTACCTGGCATCCCACACCAAGGCACACAGGCTAACAAAGGATCTTTCCTTTCAATACCATAGGTTATTGCATATTCATAAATTTTGGACATGATTTAAACCCTTCTTTGGACTTTGGGTAAAAAGGTTTAATTGTAGTTTTTCTCCCCCGCCATTCTTTCTTGGAAATAAATCTTTCCAGTGGCTCCACAAAGTAGCAAATCCCTTAATAAGGAGGCAGTAAATTCTTCCTTCTGGAGTTCTTTGGTGTCCTTGTTGTTATCTCTATGAAGATAGGATGATGTGAGGAATTTCTTAATTGCCTCTCCCACTTTAGATTAGTTACAACAAGCATCTGCTATAGCCTAAAAACTGTATTTATCACACTACTAAAAGAGATTATATTAATACAGCATAACTTTCTAACATAACAGATATAGATTCATTTTAATATTTGCAAAAGCCAGTCATACAATATGCATTTATAACACCCAGAGTGTCCCCGAGGCGTCCCTGCCGTGTCCCCAGCGATCATGGATGGCTGCAAGGTGTGACAATCCTGGTGTGGGGTGGTGGGAGGGAAAGGGGGGAACATGGGGGGTTTTGGGGGTCCTAGGGGAGATTTTGAGGGGTCCCAGGTGGGGGTTTAAGGATCCCAGGGAGGGTTTGGGGGCTCCTGGGGGGGGTTCAGGGGGTCCTGGGTGGGATTTGGGAGGTCCCAGGTGGGGTTTGGAGGTGTCGCAGGTGGGGTTGGGGAGGCCCTGAGGGAGTTTGGAGGGTGTCCCAGGAGTGGTTTTGGGGTTGCCAGGCGGAATTGTTTTGTTCTGGGGGTTTGGAGGGTTTCAGGTGGGGTTTGGAGGGTCCTGGAGGGGTTTGGGGGATTCCAATAGGGGTTTTTGGGTGTCAGGGGGTCCTGGGAGGATTGGGGGCAAGGGGGACAGTGGGGGGGTTGCAGGAGGGGACAGCAGGGGGTGGCAGGGGTTGGCAGAGGGAACAAGGGGGTGGCAAAGGGACAGAGGGGACAGCTGAGCCCTCCAGGGAGGGGACAGAGGAGACCCAAGGAGGGCACAGGGGCCATCACAGGAGGCCACGAAGTCCCTGCCACATCCCCTGTCCCCTCACCAGGAGCTGAAGGATCTGGTGGCTGTGGTGGACAACGTGAGCAGGCTGGCGGCCCTCACGACCGTGCCATGGAACGTGTGGCCGTTCGTGTACCCAGAGTCCCTGTGCACAACCCTGAGAGAATTCATCTGGCACCTCCGGGACGCCCTGGAGCACAGTGATGTCACCTCCCAGGCCATGGCCGCCCTCGTGACAACCCCGGGGGCCACCTGGGACGATGTGACAGCCGTGGGCAGAGCCTGGCAGGAGTCAAGTTTTCTGTTCTGGAAGAGCTCGATCTGGCTGATGAATGAGGCCGTTGATCTCCTCGATACCTTGGAGGACGGGGACACCGCCCAGGCTGGGGACCTGCGGGACAAGACCGCCGGCTGGAGGAGAGTTAAGAAGAACATCCTGGCGGATAAGACCCAGCAGGTATCAATGGCTCTGGTCAGGGAGTTGAACTCATTTCTGATCGAGCTCAAGGCCCCGGTGGCAGCAGCCATCAAGGCCATGGTGACCACCAGGCAGTCGGGGGTGGCCACCAGGAGGGGACAGGGCACAGAGGCAGCCAGGAAGCTGGCAATACACATGGCATATGTGTGTTACAGAGCCATCATGTTCCTCGATACGCTGCACCAGCGGCTGGGGGACATCAAATTGGCCCTGAAGGAAAAGGAGGCGTCCGCTGATGTCCGCAAGGACTTGGTGGCTGTGGCGGTCAAGGTCGAGTGGCTGTGGGAGGGCAGCGCCCGCCTGGCCATGGATCACCTGATGGGGACACTTGGGGACATCCACAACCTCCTCTTGAGTCCCTGTGGTGGCTCTGGTGGCCCTGTTAGCCCTGGTGGCCCCGGTGGCCGCTCAGTGGCCAAGCGGTGCCAAGAAACCATTGAGGACACTCCGGGGCCCTGCAAAAAGCTGCGCACAGCGCCATCGTGTGGTGAAACACGTAATGGCAGCTCAGTGACGGGAACACCTGAACAACCTGAGGGTACCTGGGGAAAACCCGAGCCAGGGGCAGTTTGTGACACCACCAGCCATCGCCCAAGCCACCCCGACTTATTACCCCCAGGGACACGATGTGAACTGGCAACTTCCAAATTGATATATTCTTTTAAAACCTGTTGCCATGAATGCCTTCCCATAGGAGTTACTGGTGTTTCAAAACGAAGACAAGACTTTCTAATTATAGGCAAGCAAAATAATAGAACTCTTGGGCTTTCAGTTCTTCCAGCTGTCGTTTCAGCAAATTGTAACAAAGAGCTGAGGGTTTTAGCTCTTGCTTACAATGCTCCACTGGTAATTCAACCAAAAACACCAATTGCTATTGCTATTGCATGGCCAATGCTTAATTGGGTAAAACATGTCACCAATGAAGAGCCAAAACTGGAGTGCAGTCTGACATACAAAGGTAAAACAGTGAAGATTACAGGCATGCTGGACACGGGGGCACTGGTCACTGTGATTTTTCATAAATATTGGCCGAGGGAGTGGAAGCTGATGAAAATATACCATGTTCTCAGAGGGATTGGAGGAGATACAAGGTGTATGCAAAGTGCATCCATGATTACTGTCACAGGTCCCGAAGGAAAGACAGCAAACATCCAGCCCTGTGTGGGGAAGTGCTCAACAGTATGGGGGAGAGACGTGTTGTCCCAGTGGAGAACAAAGATGGAAGTGGGTTCTTAATGGAAACCACAGTGACACCTGCCACTCATCATTAGGTTACTGTTAGTAAGTTATCATGGAAAACCAATCAGCTCGTTTGGAGGGATCAATGGCCTCTTGAACAGAAAAAAATGAATGCAGTCAAAAAATTAGTGAGTGAACAGCTACAAAAAGGCCACAAAAACCCACAAACAGTCCCTGGAATTCCCCAGTGTTTGTCATTCATAAGAAGACTTCTCTGATTCCTGGAGATTGCTTCACGAATTGAGGAACAAAGTGATAGAAGACATGAGGCATTTACAACCTGGATTTCTTTCTCTTTCACTGATCCCAAGAGACTGGCCCCTTGTTGTCATTGACTTAAAAGATTGTTTTTTCAACACTCCACTGCATCCAGAGGATGCTCCTCGATTTGCCTTTTTGGTTCCAGCCATCAGTAGAGGAGAACCACTGCAAAGGTACCACTGGACGGTTTTACTGCAAAGAGATGCAAAGGAGCTGCAGCCGCTCCGGCCCCGCCAAACCCGAGAACGGCCCCGCGGCCGGTCCCAGCGAACCCCTGAGGGGCCCCTTCCATCCCGCTGGTGACTTACCTGGGCTCATAGGGACCCCTCTGACACTGACAGCAGGACCCCCACTCTGAACAGCAGCTCCCCCTAAACAAAACGGGTTTGAACACTGCAGGAATTTAGACAATTTCCTGCAGTGCTACTGCGCATGTGCAGCACAGCCGCCCGCACAGCAAAATGGTGGCTCCCTGCAAAGACCTTCCGTACAACAAAGTGGCTGCTCCTTGTGTTTTTCCGTACAACAAGATGGCGGCACCCTACACGGAGCATGCTCCCTGCTGCCAGCGCCATTTTGTAACCACCGAGACACACAGCCTCCAACTACAGCGCCACCTCTGGCCCCATGCCCGCTGCAGGGTCGGGTGGCCCCGGAACACCGGCGGTGGAGGTGCCACGGATGTGGCCGGCCCCGGAGGTGTGCGGCCCCGGGTGCCGCCGGCGGGGTCCCTGTGGCCCCCCACAGCAGGAGTCACCAGCCGTGGGGGCGGGTGACCCCTGGGCACAGCCAAAGAGGCTTTCAGCACCCCCACCATCGGCGTGAGCCTGCCATGGGGAGCAGCCCTGCCGAGGTTCCGGCTTCTTTTCAGCCTCTGCCAGCGCCGGGATTGGAGCACGGGAGACGCAGTTTTGGTGTTTGGACTCAGGATTTTATTAATTCTTATCTGCATTACAGCCTCACAGGCCGTGAGTTCTGCACACTAACTTGCTAAGCACAAAATGGAGAGTCTCTCTCTATCCCTACCCGCTGTTTTCAAGGACAAATCATCCAGTGAAAAAGTGACACTCAAATTATTTCTATTTTTGACCCAATGACCCATCCCCCGAGGTCTGCAATGCAGACTTTATTAACCAATCAAAGAAACCACCCAAACCCATGAAGAAGAAGGTGAAGAAGTTGTGTTTCTGCAGGTGCAGGACCCAGGTGGATTCCAGCAGAGAACGTGAAGCCAAATCAAGCACAGGAACACGCTGACAACCCCAAGAGCAGAGAAGCAGCACGCAGACGTGAGCTGCACAGAGACTGTAGCTGATGGCAGACATCTTTTGTCCCACGTGCCAGATCTGTGAACCCTGGGGTTTGTATCAGTGTAAAAAGTGTGGGAATCGTTGGTATCGTAGAGCTCTGTTGGCACAAGTGTGGTGTACATGGTGTTATGATTTAGAATCCCAAACAAAGCACAAGGCCATTGAATTTTTAGTTGCAGTGGGTCACAATGAAGAAAACAGCCCCCATCTTCCTATTCTTAGGGAGGAATGTAAGAGGGAATTTTTGACAGAATCAAAAGAGATTCAGATTTGCTGAGTTGAATGCAAACAAAATAATTCAGTGCCTTATATCTGGCTGGTCCCAGGTGAAATTTGTGGAAGAACCAAAGAAGGGAATGTGCTGAAAGATGTGCTTGGAAATTAAAAATGAAAAAGAAAGTGCCTTAAATCAAACAGTGTGAAGTTAAATCAGGTATCATGTTTATAGCTTTTTATTTTGTTTGCCTTCACCAATGCAACCTTACCTGTTGATCAACCAAAGACCAACACTTGGGGGTCAGTAGTGTTGTAGAATCCCTTTGTTAGAGAATAGTTTAAGGGAAATAAGGGATTCAATCGAATGTTATGCTTTTTTGCGTGCTTTCTTTTAGTAATTTGCTTGCTTTTAGTAATGCAAGTTTGCCAGTTAGTCAGCCTAAAACAAATGGCTGGGTGACTTTAGCCAGTGCATCAGGTTTAAATGCCGTGTGTCTGTCCAATACAACCCCAGAAAAGCCATTTTCCACCTGTCTAGTTGGTGTGCCAGTGGGTGCTTGGCCAATTCCAGAGAAAACTGACAGAGCCATTCAAGGTACACTCCCAGGATCATCCACATGGGATTTTTGGTCCCCAGTAGATGGATGGAACTGGTGGGTTCCTCACCTTCCCGAGGCATCTCGTGAACCTGAAGCATTGGAGATCTTTGGTTCCATAAACAGGATTTTTTCATGCCAGATTTAACTCTACAGGAAAAGATCAATTTTTGGTTAAGGATGTTTGTCCTTAGCACTCTGTATAGAAAAATGAGATTAATTGGTGTAACCATACTTCTTTAGTTCAGTCTGCATTTAATGATAGCCCCTTTCAGTTCCCACAGGGAATGTTTTTCATTTGTGGAAACAGAGCCTGGCCTGCTATTCCAGCACACATCACAGGTGGGCCGTGGAGCTTGGGGAGACTTACTCTGCTAACACCTGATGCACAAATGTTTGCCATCATGAGACATAAAGGAAACAGGCTTATCCATCAATGCAATTCGGACTGCAAAAGTAACTTTCAGCCTTGGGGTTTTGGAAAAAGGTTCTCATCATCTCTTTTATTAGCACAACTCAGTTCAACAGTAGCACTAAAGCAACTGGACTGACTGGGGTGTTGGCTGAGTAAGCAATTCAATACCTCCCTTGCATTAAGTGATGTGTTAACAGATGTTAAAGATGGTAGACAGGGTCACAATTGACTTTCCCTCTGTAGCACGTGGACATGGGTGTGAAGATTTTGAAGGGAAGTGTGTGAATTTATCTGGTCACTCAGAATCTCTTCATAAAAGCATACAACTTAAAGAAGGTGTATCAAAAATTAGAATTGATGATGGGATTTGGATAGATAGTCTATTAGATGGAATTCAACATCATGGATGAAAGAGCTTTTGAGAATGGGTCTCTACATTTTAATCATCATCATCATAGTTGTGCTGATAATGGTGCCTTGTTTGCTCCAGTGCATTTGACAAATGATCAGTAAAGCAATCAAGAGAGTCTGTATGGCTCAAAGAGAGAGGGGAGATGCTGGCATATAAATCCCCCTGGGCCAAATCCACACAGGCCCAGGAGTGCCCAGAATGTGAGGACTGAGTTAGAACCTTCAGAGAAACTAAAATACATAAATCCACACAGACATGAGGTCGAAATGCAAGTTTAGTTTTAAATAAATAAAAGATTTTTAAGTGCCTTAGCAAATAAGAGCCTGGATCAGTTGGCAAGAAAAAGACCTAAAATCTAGTTTAAAGTTCAGCAGCATTGCTTTTTGCAAAGTTAGTTAAATTCTAATCATAACAAAACCAATGTAGCCTTGCTAAACATTCCTGGATAGAACAGACAGAGCTACATGAGTAGAATTTATATAAGAAATTACAAATGTTGTCACAAGTCAATCTTAGCTCAGGATAGGGCCAACAAGGCAATACAGGACTCTTGTTTCAGCCTGCTTGGCCAAAAATAGAATAAAATGCACTGCTTTGAGAATACTAGCAGGCTCAGGGAGGACCGATCACAAATGCCACTGTTGTTGTTTCTGTGGCTGCTACTGATAAGACAGTAGATAGATATATATATAGATATATATAAAAATATATATATGCTGATAAGACTCAGGGAACACAGACTATGGGTGCTGTCACTGCTGCTGTTGCTGCTTCTGCTTGGGACTTAGAAACTTGTAGGAATGCATTTCCACACCCAAGGAAATTATTCTTTTTAAGGAAAAAAGTTTTGGTTTACCTCTGAACATAGAAGGAAGCTGAGCTAGAAAGTTCCGTGCCCTTCTCAGGGGCATTGGCCCAGAGCCAGCACAGGGGCACTGGTTGGGCTGTGGAGATGTTTCCCAGGACCTGTGGCTACTTCTATTGGCAGCAAGGCAAATTGTCCCTCCTTAATCATCCAAAACT
Source organism: Zosterops lateralis (assembly GCF_965231275.1). NCBI lineage: Eukaryota > Metazoa > Chordata > Aves > Passeriformes > Zosteropidae > Zosterops > Zosterops lateralis. Next base: position 54,337 of record NC_139795.1, read on the forward strand.
TGAGAACAAGCTCAGAGGTGCTCAGGTGCTTTTTAAGGTGTCTTAGCCAGGGGTCAGAGGCTTCTCTGACACCTGTGCTTGGCTTTTGTTTCCATACTGTTTGTCATTTTATCTTTTGTAAAATGTTTTGTCTTTTTTTAAAACTTTTTTTGTTAAAACCTTTCCATTACAAAATGCACTTGAAGAGCCGTCTGGCAAATATTATGAAGCCACTCAGGGAGGTTTCAGGCCAACCCTCAGGCTTGATACATCTTCAGGGGGCTCATTTCACGCTGGTATCGTGCCAGTCTGTATCAGAAACTTTATGTTCTTTATTTTATGAAACTTTATATGAGAAGGCTTCCTGCACACTGCTGCTGATAAGATGCCACCGCTCCTGCTGGGTCCATGGGGACTTTACTGGCTTGAGCTGTGACAGTCTCTGCCTCCATGAGGCTGATTTAGCCGTGCAATAAAGGACTTTGCTTTTACAACTGCCCGTCGCCCTTGTCTTCAGTGAGGACACCCCAAAAACCCGACACACGATGGCCCCGGTGGCCGAGCGGTGCCAAAGAGCCATCGAGGACATCCCGAGGCTGCTGCGGGCACAGCGACGTCCCGTCATCGGGCCAGTGACGCCATCGGGGACATGGCTGGTGTCACTCGTCCCCTCCCTGTGTGGTGTTTGAAACAAATTTGGGGAATTTTCTGGGAATTTTGACTGAAACTATCCCAAATCCTGATGAGAATTCTTAGAGTGACGTCAGTGGGGACACTTGGGGGCACTCAAAGATGCTTAGAGACACTTGGGGACACTGAGAGACGTGGGGGCAGGGGGTGAATGAGCCCCCTTCAGTGCCTTGCAGGAGAGGAAGCCGACCCGGGTTATAAATTACAGTAGAAATGACAATATAAATTACAATAGAAATGACAACATAAATGACAAAATACTGGCTTTTGCATATTGTTATTGATAACAATGATTTTGATACCCTACAATTTATAATTCCTTTCAGCTGCTTTTTGATGAAACATAACCTATCAGTTTATGTGTGCACTGTATAGTCTACAGAAATGGCACTGCAATAAATGATTTTATGTTGTAGGCCTTAGCAAAATGTTAAAACAGAGACTGCACAATGCTGAAATGCTTTTATATTATAACTATTATAACTAACTTTTATATTATAACTAACTCAGAGAATGGTGTTGTCTCAGTCTGAAAGACAAGTGCTTGCCAGGGAAAGCCAGAGCCTCCCTTGGAATTGAAAAGTCAAACCCTCTTCCTCCAAATTACAATTTTATTCAAATTTAATTCACAATTTATAATTTTGAACTAAAGGGGCTCTTGGGCAGAGGTAAGTGGATAGGAATAACAGTTCTTTACTGGTGTGTATAACCAGGCAAACAAACGAACACCAAGCACAGCATTAACAATAAACAGAAGCAGAACCCAGGCACAGCTTCCCTGAGTGCGGCACTTTCCCCTTTGGTGCAGTTCCGGGCACGGCCAGCAGGGGCGCTGGTGGCTCCCGGTGGGCGGGGCAGGTGCGATGATCCCCCCGCGGCTGCAGGGGGCGCTGTGGGGCGGGCTCGGGGAGCACGCGGGAATGGCGGCTTTGTCCGAGCCGGGAAGGGATGGAAGGGATGGATCAGAAACTGCGGAGCTGTGGCTGAAGGGATGGAAGGGATGGATCAGGAACTCCAGAGCTGTGGCTGAAGTTCTCATCAGGCAGGGGGTGCGAGCCCACAGTGTACAGAAAAGCCTCAAAGCAGCACCAAAGAAGCGGCGGTGGAGGGGCAGGGCTGGCCCAGCTCCAGCAGGACAGGAGGAGGTGAGCTCAGAATTCCTGGGCACACCAGCAGATGGTGGTAGATTTCCCAGGACCAGACTTAGTGGTTACAGTGAACTCCTCCCACAGCAAGCAGCAGCCTGGCCGTCCTCTCTCTGAAAGCCGAGAGCAAGAGACGATGTAGCTCCCCCTAGCCCCCATTCTTCTTCTGCCTCAAAACTCGAAGAATCTTCCCCCTCGAGAGAAACTCCCAGAGAAAAAAAAAAGTGTAGCCAGGTGCTACAAGTGCTCTCCTTTGGCCCCTCTGCTCTGTACCCAGAAGTTAAAGTACCCATAAGTACCCAGTAATTAGTCTTCTAGCAACTCATGGGAAAGAATTCTAGAAGTAAAAAAAAAAGAAATCTAAGCCCCAGCATACATCCTTCCCTAATACGGGCCCCACTCCAATGTCAGAGCCAGGTGTCTCCCCCCTCCCAGTAACTCATCTCTCAGGACTGGAAGGTGCCCCAAAAGCTCCTCAGTAACCCCATCGCCCCAAGCTCTTCATGCCAACATGTGGCTGTCTCATTGCAGAGCCCATCCCAGCCATCCCACCTCTCCCAAACACAGCCTCGTTCTTGGCGGGGCAGAGCAGCTGCCGGGGGCATCGGTGTGTGCAGGGAATCCTTTATCCCCCTCGTGCAGCTCCAAGTTCCCGAGGGCAAAGCCCTGGGTTCTGAGGCTGTCCTCCTCCTCCCCAAATTTGTTTAATACCCAAGTGTGACAAGCCCGTGCCCTGTGGCAGCAGCCGGTGCCGGGACAGCTGCGGGAGCTGCACTAATGCCCCGCGGTGCCCGGGGGGGCTGAGGGGATGGGAGTTCATAAGGGCCCTCCATGGCCCTTGCTGTGCACAAGAAGGGTTTTTAGTGCCTGGGATTGATTTCCTGGGGTTTCAGGGCTCCTGGGCCTGAGGAGGTGGTGGAACTGGTGGCCAGGGTTGAAAAGCTCGCGGCGGCCCCAGCCCGGTGCCCGAGGGCTGAGTGGAGCTGGTTGGGAACACCCCGCTCGTCTCCTCCGCTCAAAGCCGCTTCCCCAGCTCCGGCTGCCGCCTCCGCCCGGCCCCGGCGCGGTCCCGCGGGGTCACCGCTCGTCACGGAGCTGGAGGGGTTCGATGGGGCCGCGCCCCGCCCGTCCCTCGCTGTGGCTCCTTCAGTGACACCGAGCGGCCGAGACCCTGTGGTGGTGTGACTGTCATAATGAGTTTTATTGTAAGACACTTGTTCTTTGTACCCCGGTTCAGTGCAGTTCTAGTTTTAGTTCCCCTTTTGTTACAAGTTGTAAGCTTCTCCCCCAGCCTTCCCCAGATACAGCCCCTCATTGGTTTGCCTTTCCCTCCTTGGGTACCTGTCCAGCACATGTTAGGAAACCCTCCTACCCTGTCAGTCACTCCAGGACCTGTCCCCCAGGTCCAGAAGCTTCGATGGGAGATCTCTGGTGACTGGCTGGGTTGCAAGCTTTCCCCTCCTACCTCCTGTTCATTGACTGATGTCAATGCATGTTATGTCAGCAGACACTCCCCAGTTATACCCCATTGGTTGTATGTCTACCCACCCTGAGTTCCACCCACTGTATAAAACCCTCTCTCCCTTGAGATTCAGGGTCTCTCTGAGGCACTGGTCTTCGGGTGAGGGCTCCCTCCCTCCTGCCCAATAAACCTAAGTTCTAGTTAAGCCTTTGAGGGTCCCGTCTTTCTTCCTCTACCATCGTGGCAGGGCTGGTGGGCAGCCAAGATCCCACTGACTATAGATCCTGTGGGGGCGTGTCGGGGCTGGCCAAGCGTTGGAGGACACGCACCGCCGCAGATTTGTGCCCAACGTGGGGCTGCCACACTGCCTGTCACCGAAGCAGCGTGGGGGCTGACACGGTTGGCCTGTGAATCGACAGACCCCATGCTCCAGGCTTTTTGAGAGACTGTCGCTCCAGTGCGTTCCAGAGCCTTCAGCACTTCATGTGCTGCCAGTAGAAGCAGCCCTCTAGTAGGATGTGCTCCTGGCAGAAGTGGAGAGCAGCTTTCTGGCACCAGGGAAGTTCTCCTCGGTGGAGGAGCCCCCCACATGCCGCCTTTCAACCCACGTCACCAGAGCTTAGGTGAGTGTCGCCCTGCTGTGGGCACGCTTTGGGAGACTCAGTCTCATGGCACTGTGCGTCTTTAGGGGGCTTTGCACCACACTTTAGGGAGCCATCAGGCAGTTCCAGCCTGAACAGCTCAGGTCACGTGGCCCCTGGGGGGGCTGTTTGTTTTGTCTCTCCCTGGGAAGATTGCGCTCCAGTGGGGATTTGTGTTCGTTTTGATGGTGTTTTTCTCTTTTCGTTTATGCATCGGTAGCTTGTTCTGTCAGGTTTTGCTACCGGCTTTATTTTCTGTGTGGCACCCCGGTTCTGAGGTTGGTGGCCTGGCCGGTTTTAAGTGTGATCAGCGTTTTGTTTTGGTTTGCCTTTCATTTGTGCGGTTGCATGGTGTGTGTGGTGGCTGGTTTGACATTGGGCCAGAATGAGTGCAACGCTGTCAACCACCCAGAAAGACATTTTGTATAAAGTTATTGGAGTTCTTACTGAAATTAAGTTCTCCAAAGGAGAGCTTAAAAGGTTTGTGAGGTTGCTTTTCCTCCACTTTCATTAAACAACCCCTGACCACGTAAGCAGCATCTCGGTTTGGAATAACGTCTGCATCAAATTTGAGAATCTGGCCCAGTCGGGGGACACAAAAGTCACCAAATTTACGTTCTGGCCGCAGCAAATGAAAGCTGCCCTGTTAAAAACGAAAGGAGTGGAAAAAAGGCAATCTGGTAGTTTCGAAAGTTGTTTCCCCAGCTCGCACCCTGTTGCCCCTTCTCCCAAGTCCCCTCGTCCCCCAGCAGGAATCCTCAAGGGAGTAACAGCACGCTCTGTGCCTGTCAGCCCCGGCTCCCCGAGGATCCCGAATTCCCCCCGCCCAAGCAGTCGTGGCTGGACTGCTCAGGACTCCTGTGGTGGCCCTAGCCAAGCTACGCAGGAACTTTCCCTTCCCCATTCTTTCCCAGTTAATAAACCTAAAGTTCAGTTTTCACTGGCTGAGGGGGAGCTACCTCAAAATGGCGCCCTCAGCTCAGGTTTAGAAAATGGCATTGGCCGCATGGCGTGGTCGTTGTCTTTGTCCCGTATTCCTACCTTTTCCCCTTCTCCTTCCCCTAATCCTCCTTGTCATCCTACCAACCCCTTCCTGCCCTTGACCCCTCCCCTTTCCCAAGAGTTCTCTCCGCCTTTCCCTCCTCCTTACCCTGCCCCAAAGCCTGCCTCTGTGGCAGTGTGTGGTTGCGTTCGGTTTATCAGTTACAATTGCATGGCTTTAGTTTATAAGTTTTACAGTTGCATGGTATGTTCAATGTACCCCCCTGGTCTTTCCTCAGTTGGTTCTTCCTTATGCTCGTTATGTGTCAATCATGAGTTATATAACCCCCTGGTCCTGCCTGTCATCCTGGGGCCCCTTCCCGTGTCTGGAAAATTCCAGGGGAGGCTTTGGGTGATTGGACAGGATCCAGGAGTTCCCCTCCCAGTTCTATATGATTTGTTGTTGTATGTGTCTGTTTTACCCTGAGCCACTCCCTACCTGTTCCCTATTGGTCCCATGTTCTGCCCTGCCCTGAGCTACGCCTACCCTTTTAAGCTGTTGCACCCAGGTGTTCGGGGTCTCTTCTGAGGCACGGCCCTGGGTGAAGGACCCCTTCAATAAAGCCCAGTTGCTTCATCCTCAGGAGAGTCCCATCTCTTCATTCACTCGTGCCATAACTGTGATTCTGCTCCCGCTGAAGAACCCCCCGTGTTGCCGTGGTGCCAGGGCTGGCCGAGGTGAGCGACACAGGCAGGCACCGCGACACGCCTCTTGCATGTTTCCACCCCCATGTGAGACCACACCTCCTGAATGGCCCAAGCCCCTTCCCCCTTCCAGTTCCCACGCTCCACCTTCCAGTTCCCACGATGGGGGACCTGAGGGAGAAGAGCAGGAGACTGGAAGTGCAAGCCCCGATGACATTCCATCCCTGACTCCGGTCACCTACTGGAGGAGTAGACGTGGGCAGACCACCATGGCTGCCTGGAGAGCTTTGTTGCAAGGGATAGTGAAGGATCTGATGAAAGCCCTGAAAGAGTATGGACGTGGAAGTCCATCCTTCAGGGAATGTTAAGATCTTCACTTGCCAGGAGTGCAGTTGTCCCATTTGATCTAAAGCAGCTTTACCATTGTCTCTCAAGCTATGGGAGGCAATGTGGAAAGACCTGCTCAGGGACGCCCTCCCAGGCCTTTTAAAAGATCCCACCACCTCCACAGACAACAATGGGGACCCAATTACTCTAGACCACTTAGTAGGTGAGGGTGATTGGGGGGGGCGCTTCAGATCAGGCCACAAATATCCCCCAAGATGTTCTTGAATTGGTGAAATCAAAAGCAGAACAGGCGTTTGTAAAAATGCGGCCTGCCAGTCCTCTTCAACCATATTCAGAAATTTTTCAGGGGCCCTCGGAACCATTTGTGCAATTTGTAGAAAGACTAACGGCCGCCATAGAGCAGCAAGTGCCGAAGCCGTATGCAAGGGACAAAGTGTTGGAGCACATGGCATACACCCGTGCCAATGAAAGGTGTACAGCAGCCATTCTGTCGATTCCCAAGAAGCCAGGTGAACTCCCCTCCCTCCATGAAATGCTCCAGACAGTCGGTGCAATAGCGACCAGACCCTTGCAGGCACAGAAGAGGAGCCCCCCAAGGGCAGCTGCAGTCAGCATGTGAGATGACGGCCACAATCTGCAAATGCCGAATCCGCAGAAGAAATCCTTCCGGGGATCTTCAGACAGACCGTGCTTCCTCTGTGGAAAAAAGGGACATTGGACCAACCAGTGTCCCCTCAAAGGGAATTTTGATCAATTCAAAAAAGAAAGGGGGAGTGGGAAGAAAGAAGGAGGAGGTGGAGGATCCCATCAGGGATCTCAGCTAAGAAAAAACTAGGTGGGGAGCGCGGGGCCGCCCAGCGTGCACACCCCAATCAGACAGTCAGAGCCAAGGGGAATGAAAGAGAAAGAAAAGGATCTGATGATCATTCCATTTTGTCTCCCAAACAGATTTTAACATCGGGTCCTTCTCAGGACTCACAACTGGACGTGACACTGACTCCTCCTCCGCAGGACTCGCCACCAAAAGTGATGGAACACCTGATCTTGCCTGAGCCAGAGATGTCTTTGACGACCACCTCAAAGTATGAGACCTTTAGGCTCCATTTGGCCCAGCCTCTTCACTTGTGCGATTGGCACACAGCTGTGGTCTCAAAGGAACGAGGTATGTGGCACCTGATTGAGGGGAAATTCGTAGTCGTGGGGGATTGGAAATACACCCCCGAGGACATAAAGATTGCTCCTGGGTGACATCTGACACAGACCGATTCGTCCTCTGGTTGCGCACAGAAAATCCACCCACCTTCCTCCCAAGGGGGCAAATCATAGCACAGCTCATCCCAACCCCTTTGCTTGCTGCACAAACCAAAATGACTAACAATGCAGAAGCAGAGGCGAGCAGCAGCACGAAAGACGCCGCTGCTGAAGATGGCTGTGCAGAGGATGTCCCAACAGTCAACGTAGTGAGGCGGATTGGTAAAAATAAACCTGAGGAGTTTTGTAAAATCTCAGTGGGTGAGGAATCCAAACTCATAAAAGGAGTTTGGGACACTGGAGCAAATGTGACGGTCATACCAGAGAGTGTGTGGCCACCACATTGGGAACTGCAAAACGTAGTAAAGCAAGTCAACCGTATAGGGGATCTCCAATTGGCACAACAGTCGAAGAGTGTGGTGCAAATTGAGGGACGGAAAGAACAACTGGCTTCGTTGTGTCCTTTCATTTAAGATTATGATACACCCCTGTGGGGGAGAGATCTCATGGCCCAGTGGGGCTCGCAATTGGCATTCCAGACCCTCCACAGAATTTTCGGGCAGCGGTCATTGAAGAGCGTCCTACCCAAAAACTGAATTGGTGAACAAATGAACTGGTTTGGGTAGAACAATAGCCACTCTCAAAACAAAAATTAAAGGCACTCAATGAGCTCGTGGAGGAGCAATTATGGAAAGGCAACATCAAGGAGACTACTTCACTGTGGAACTCCCCAGTGTTTGTCTTCCAGAAAGTAGATAAGACCAAGTGGTGACTCCTTCATGACCTCAGTAAAATCAATGAAATAATGGAAGATATGGGACCTCTCCAACCAGGGATACCATCCCCAACCATGCTCCACCAAAATTGGAATCTGGCCGTAATCGATATCAAAGATTGCTTCTTCCAAATTCCCTTACACCCTGACGATGCTCTGCATTTTGCCTTCTCGGTGCCCATTCTTAACCAAGAAGCCCCTCGGAAGAGGTACCATTGGTGTGTCTTGCCTCAGGGCATGAAAAGCTCTCTAGTTATCTGCCAGTGGTATGTCTCTTCCTTGCTCGCTCCAGTACGTGCAGCCGCGCACCAAGCCATTATTCAAATTGGGTGAGGCCTTGGCTGGGTCTCTCTGCTGAAGACCTACTCCCCCTTTTCGATTTATTGAAAGGGGGAGAGGGGCTGACTTCCCCTACGTCACTCACCCCAGCAGCACAAAGAGCCCTTGAGAAGGTTCAAATCATGCTGTCCACTCGGCAGGCCCACAGGTGCAAGCCTGACCTGCTCTTCCAATTTATCATTCTCGGAAGACTGCCACACTCTCAGGGATTGATTTTTCAACGGGACACTAAGAAAGAGGGAACACCTAGAAAGGACTGAGGCGGGGATGATCCTCTCTCAATCATAGAGTGGGTCTTCCTTAGCCACCACAGGTCCAAAAGAATGACGAAGCCACAAGAACTCATGGCCAGTCTCATCCCGAAGGCCAGATTCCGCCTTAGAGAACTGGCCGGATGTGACTTCGAATGGATCCATGTACCAATTCGGCTTCATTTGGGCCAAATTACAAAGGCCATGCTACAACACCTGCTTCAGGAGAACGAAACATTGCAGTTCGCTTTAGATAACTACTCCGGCAAAATTAGTATCCATCAGCGAGCCTACAAATTTTTTATTTGGAAGCTCAATTTCAATTAGTACTTACAGGTGCTCAGAGCAAAGAGCCCCTCGATGCCTTAACCATTTTCACAGACGTGTCCGGAAGGTCTCACAAGTCAGTAATGACTTGGCAGAACCCTCACACTCAGCAGTGGGAATCAGATATTGTGGGGGTCGAAGGTTGGCCTCAGGTTGCCGAGTTGGCCGCAGTCGTTAGGGCATTCGAGACTTTCCCTGAACCCTTCAATTTAGTCACAGATTCGGTAGTGTCTAGAGCTGAAAATTCCATTCTGCAAGAAGTGTCTAACATGGCGCTGTTTGAGTTGCTTTTGAAACTAGTTATGCTGATTTCCCGTCAAAAGCAACCATTTTACGTGATGCATACGAGGTCACACACGGACCTGCCAGGAGCCATAGTGAAGGGAAACAGAAGAGTGGATGCTCTTGCTGCCCTGTCGAGATGGCTCTGTTGCCTTACACATTTGAACAGGCAAAGATCAACCATCAGTTGCACCACCAGAATGTGCCAGGTCTGGTCCGAAGTTTCCACCTTACCCGCGACCAGGCCAAGGCCATCGTGGCCACGTGTCCCCAGCGTCACCAGCACACCCTCCCTTCTATGCACATGGGCGTGAATCCCCGTGGGCTCTCCAGCTGTGAGGTGTGGCAAACAGACGTCATGCACTTCCCCCAATTTGGGAGACTAAAGTACGTGCATGTCTCAGTGGACACTTCTCAGGTGCTGTTCATGCTTCTGCCCACAAAGGGGAGAAAGCTGGGGATGCTATTAAGCATCTCATCCAGGCCTTCTCGTTTTTGGGCATCCCAAAGTCACTTAAGACCGACAACAGCCCTGCGTACAGGTCCAGGGAGATCTGCAGCTTCCTGCAGCAATGGGGAGTGGAACACAAAACCGGCATCCCCCACTCCCGAACGGGCCAGGCGATTGTGGAAAGAACCCATCAGAATATCAAGAAGGTTCTATGCCAGCAGAAGCAAGTTCTCAGAAGCGAACCACCATCAATCATGTTGTCCTGTGCCCTGTTCTCTTTAAACTTTTTAAACTGTTCCTTTGACAGCATGAACCTGCAAGTGACAAGACACTTTCATGGGAGCGGCCGGTTAGGGCCCCACAAAAGGCCAAAGATACTCATCAAGGACCCAGAAACCTTGAAAACACAAGGCCCTCATGATTTGATTACCTGAGGGTGCGGGTACGCCTGCGTCTCCACACCCACCAGTTTGCGGTGGATCCCATCCCAAAGTGTGAAGCCTTATGTTCCCAAGGCCTCAGAAAGGCAAGAAACCCAAGTTGCAGTGGCCTCCTGGTGGAGGAAGAAAAAAGAGACAAGGTAGAAAGGGTCCTTTACCAGCAAATCCAGACCTTACCCCTATGGCTCTTCCGTGAGGAGGAGAAAGACAGAGATTCCTGTTTTCCCTTCAGCATCCCTGAGTGGCTGTTTTCATAATTTTGCTTTATTTAAGTTTCAGGTGCCAGTCCAAAGATGGCAAAAATGAGAATCCACAGCACTGCATCCGTCATCCAAGCACTGCTTCTCGCCAGTCTTCTCTGGTCAACCATCTCATGGATTGTGCCTCAGCCGAAGGCCAGTGTCTGGAAGACCTTGGCAAAGACCCTTGGACAGGATCACATTTGCCTGTCCTCGGCTGCTGCAGGTGACCCAATGTCGTCATGTCTTGTGGGGATCTCATTTAAGGAGGAAGAATTTCCCCCCGCTCTCCTCCAAATGAAACATCAGTACAATCGGAAGCCCAGCCACGTTTCCCATTTCATAGAAGTTAATTAAGTCCAAGGAAACACCTTTCCAGTGAGTAACCCCCTAGCTTTCTGCAAGGAGTGGGCATCCCATCTCCCTGAAATGTCCCTTGAGCCACAGGAGCTACATCTACTCGGTTCATCCCAAGCCCCTTTTTGTATCCACTTTAACTTCGTCCCACCAGAAGGTCAAGAAAAATCCTTTGTCCCAATCATCCAAATCAAAAAATCATACATTGCCGGAGCATGGTGTGAAAAAACTGCCCATGTGTCCATGGCATCCACTGGAGTTCCTAAATCCCTTTCCCTCCCTAAAGGTATTTTCCTGATTTGCGGTGATAGGGCGTTCCCCGGCATCCCCTCTCATCTGATTGGAGGCACATATACCATAGGCAAGTTGGAGCTGTTTACACCCAATAAAACTCAAATTATGGATTGGACACGCAAAAATTCCTCAAGTCATGCACCAGTCCATAAATGAGATTTGGCAAATCTCGACCCAGACTGTAATTCGGAGATTATCCATTGGTCCAGGGCCAAGGCTACCACGGTCATAGTTTTTCTGCCCTGGATTTCAATTGCAAAAGCAATGGGTGAATTAGGCCGATTAGAGTGTTGGCTGGCTAAGGAAGCAAATCTTACGTCCAACGCCTTTGCTGGCCTTCTATCAGACGAAGAAATAACAAGGCACGCGATGCTTCAGAATCGCACAGCCACTGATTATCTCCTACTCCTGCACCAACATTCGTGTGAAGAGTTTGAGGGCCTTTGCTGCTTTAACCTGTCTTCCAAAGCTGAGGACGTCCGCAAATCCATCTCACAGATCAGAGAGAGGGTCGATGACATCAAAAAGGAGAGCAAAGACTAGTTTGATAACATATTTGGAAACCTTGGACTCTGAAACTGGACTGGCTCCATCATTAAGACTGGGTTGTTAATTTTCTATATTATTTTAATTACTGCGATTGCTTCAAGACTCATTAAGAAACTTTTGTCTAAGTTAGTTGTTACCGCCACCTCCCCAACAATTAACCGAGCGGAAATGGCTGAAAATACCGAGATGCAAGACCTAAGCTCCCAAGAAGAAAATGTAGACTTCCTGCCTGAGGTGCAAGGACAGTGGCCCATCCCATTCAATGAGTGGCCGACAAACCAACAATGGTTTGGAGAGCTATATCCCAATTCTGAGTATTTAGCCCCTCAGCCACAGTTCTGCTCATTTTAAATAAGTAAAAAGGGGGAGATGTGGTGATGTGACTTTCATAATGAGTTTTATTGTAAGACACTTGTTCTTTGTACCCCAGTTCAGTGCAGTTCTAGTTTTAGTTCCCCTTTTGTTACAAGTTGTAAGCTTCTCCCCCAACCATCCCCAGGTACAAAGGGCAAACCCTCATTGGTTTGCCTTTCCCTCCTTGGGTACCTGTCCATCACATGTTAGAAAACCCTCCTGCCCTGTCAGTCACTCCAGGACCTGTCCCCCAAGTCCAGAAGCTTCAATGGCAGATCTCTGGGGACTGGCTGGGTTGCAAGCTTTCCCCTCCTACCTCCTCTTCATTGATTGATGTCAATGCATGTTATGTCAGCAGACACTCCCCAGTTATACCCCATTGGTTGTATGTCTACCCACCCTGAGTTCCACCCACTGTATAAAACCCTCTCCCCCTTGAGATTCAGGGTCTCTCTGAGGCACTGGTCTTCGGGTGAGGGCTCCCTCCCTCCTGCCCAATAAACCTAAGTTCTAGTTAAGCCTTTGAGGGTCCCATCTTTCTTCCTCTACCATCACAACGCAGCAGGGCTGGTGGGCAGCCAAGATCCCACTGACTATAGATCCTGTGGGGGCGTGTTGGGGCTGGCCGAGCGTTGGAGGACACGCACCGCCACAAGACTGCGGTAGACAGGGACGAGTGAACGGAAGATATCGCGCTGTACGGTAAGACAGGGCTACCCTTCCCCCATAAGTGTTGCTGTCTGTTACCTTATGTCAGCCAATAGTTAGGCCAGTTCCATAAGCAGAAGGAAGTGACGACACAAACACAGGTTATATATTGCCATGTAACTCGTGAATAAACGCCATTTGCCATCCACCATATTGGTGTCTGTGAGCTCTTGGCCCGAGTGACCTGAGGTGGTCGCCGTGCCATTCCCGAACCAGGTCGCCACGCCTCGGAGGAGGCAACAGACCCCTCGGTGCTGCCCCGACCAGCCCTCGGTTCTGCTCTTTTAGTGTCGGGGAGCGGCCACTGCCAGTGCGGTTTCTGTTATTTTTTATTCTATTCTTTACTGCCGCTGCTTCTCGCCACTCTCGGTGCAGTTCTTCCATGACACGGGCAGGGCGGAACCCTCAGTGCGGTTCTTTTCTTGTATTTTATTCTATTCTCCATGTTCAATTCTATTCACACCTTGCACCCGCCTCGGTGCTGCCCTTCTGCTCACACCCGGCAGTGCCCATCCCACAGAGCGGCTCTTCAGTGACACCGGGCACCAGGGACCCCCCGGTGTAGCTTTTTATTCTATTTTACTCTGTTCTCTGTATTTTATTGCATTCACCCCCTGCCTGTGCTTCGGTGCAGCTGCTTCAGACACGAGCAGGAGAGATGCACTTGGTGCAGCTCTTTGATTGCATGTGAGTCACTTCTGTTTTAGTCTCTTTTTTCTTTCCCACCTCGCCCGTCTCGCCGAGCGACTCCTCCAGGGACCCGGGGCGGCACAAACCCCTCGGGGCGGCTCCAACAGGGCCCCGCCCGCCGCCGCTCCCCGAGGCCTCCCCGCTGCTCCCCGGGGATCGGACACCGCAGGCGGCCCCGGCTCCTTCCTCTTCCTCTTCTTCCTCCGGGCGGGATTGAGCCCCCGCCGCCGCCCGGCTCCTTCTGCCGCTCCTGCCCGGCACGAACCGGCGGTGCCGCTGACGGGGCCGCAGCGCGGCTGCCCCGGGACTGCCCCGCGCCTCAGGGCCGGGCCGAGGAGTGACCGCACGGCTGGGGAGGGACCCCGCTGGACAGGGCAGGGTCTGACCCCATGGACAGATCCCACGCCGGAGCAGGGCAAGGCTTCCTGTCCCTAAAGGGGGAAGCAGCGGCACAAACTGACCGTAACTCCCATCCCTTCTCCCTGCACCGCTGGGCAGAGGAGGGAGGGAACCGGGAATTGTGGTGAATTTTCACATTCGTCGTTATGAAGCAGAGTCACGAGTGGAGCTCCTCCTTCAGCTTCAAACGGGGGAATCCAACTTGGGCTCTGGGATTTCCATAACCTCAAGGTGTTACTTGGTACTGGACACTTTAGTTTAGGCAATATGAGGCCCTTCTGCAGCAATGTCTCTCTGTTTATTGTCTATTTCCCCCCAGCCCTTGTCCCCCTCCCGGAGGTTTGCAGGACGAGCCGTCCCACAGCCCTTCCTGCCCCGGCACCCGCGGCCGCTCCGGTGCCGTCAGGCCCCGGCTCCAAGGGAAACCACAAACCCCTCTGGAAATAAACCCGCTCTGGGGGAAAACCCTGCAGGGGGATTGAATCCCACGGACAGCCAGGGCTGAGACTTGGAGATTCCAAATGCTCCAAGGGGCCGGAGGGAACCGCGCTGGGGCCTCGGGGCCTCCCTGGCGGCACCTCCGAGACCCCCGAGCAGAGCGACCCCTCCCGCCCCCCAAAATCCACAGGTTTGGGTCAGCTGAGGAAAAGAGCTGGAAAAAGGGACTGGAAAGGGGGTGGACCCCGAGGGGACCCTCAGCCATGGCCCCAAAAGGAAGAGTTTTCTGCAGGAAAGCTTCCAGAAACCTGGAAGAAGCCGGGGATGGGGAGGGGACTCAGAGCCTAATTGGGAAGAAAAGTTTAATTGGGGCAAGGAAAGTCTTATTGTGGGGAGAAAATGTGAATGGAGAGGATTTGAATGGGAGGGGATGATCTGAACTGAGGAGAGAAAATGCAGTGGGGGAGGATCCCCCAGCCCTCGGCTGTGCCCTGAAGGTGCTGCCAGAGGTTCCCCTGCTCTGACCCCCCAGGCTGGGGATGTGGAGCTGCCACTGCACCCCGGGAATGTCTCAGGATAGAAACTCCATTCTCCAGGATAGAAACTCCATTCAAGATTTCATGGTCCCAGTCACTCCCAATAAGATCCCAGTTGTCCCCAACATGGTCCCAGCTCCTCCCAGTCATGCCCTGTATGGTTCCTTTCACTCTCAATCCCTCCCAGTAGGAGTCCAGTATGGCCCCAGACACTTCCAGTATGAACCCACTCACTCCCAGTCACTCCCTCTAGGATGCCATTTGGCCCCATCGTGGTCCCAGTTGCACCAAGCATGATCCCAGAATGAGTCCTGTCACCCCCAGTATGATCCCAGTAACTTCCAGGCATTCCCAGTATGAGTCTGGTTTGATCCCTGTCACTCCCTGTATGATCCCTGCCATGCCCAGATCCTCCCAGTATTATTCCAGTCACTCCAAGTGTGACCTTGTCAGTCCCAGTACGATCCCAGTATGACCCCAGCTGCCCCCTGCATCTTTCCAACTGCGCCCTTTCACCACTGCTACAGTTCCAGTCACTCCCAGTATGATTCCAGTCAGTCCCAGTACGATCCCAATCATGCCCAGTATATGCCAACAGCACCAAGTTGCCCTCAGCATGTTCCCAGTAGTCCTCAGTGTGGTCCCAAAAAATCCCATATGATCCCTTGTGCCCCAATTCTGGTCCCGCTGGGTCCCAGCCCTGGTATATCCTGGTGTTCCAGTCTGTCCCAGTCCATCCCAGCCTGTCACATTCCGTCCCAGTCCCTTCCCGGCAGCCGCCGCTGTTTCCCGGATCCTGCGCCCCCCCGCCCCCGAAAGCTGCCCCCGCACCCCCCAAGATGCTGACGGGGATCGGGGGCTTCGTGTTGGGCTTCGTCTTCCTGGCGCTGGGGCTGGGCCTCTGCCTGTGCAAGAAGGTGAGGGGGGGTCCCGGGGGTCGTGTCCCCCCTCCCCCAGAGCGTGTCTGCCCCCCCGGGGCCCCCCAGCCCGGTGTCACCCCCTTTTCTCTGCCCACAGAGCTCCTGAGCCGCCGGCGGCCGCAGCCCCTCCCCATGGCCTTGGGCCCGGCCGGGACTCCCCGCTCCGTCCCCGAGATGATTTTGGGGGCCTCGTGTGTCCCCCCAGCCCTGCTATCACTCTGTCCCCACCCAGCTGCTCCCAGTGTTCCCAATAAAGCTTTGAAGT
The DNA here is from genome assembly GCF_965231275.1 of Zosterops lateralis. Classification (NCBI taxonomy): domain Eukaryota; kingdom Metazoa; phylum Chordata; class Aves; order Passeriformes; family Zosteropidae; genus Zosterops; species Zosterops lateralis. Next base: position 70,153 of record NC_139795.1, read on the forward strand.
TTGCCCTGGTCTCGGGGAGCAGCTGGAGCAGCTGCCCCAGAACCTCCCCCAGGGTTTCCCAGCACAGCCAGAGCCGCTGGGCCTGGGGTCCCCAAAGCCCTCAGCAAGCCCCATGTCCTTCCCAGGAACCCTCAGCTCCCTCAAACCCAGCATCCCCCACAGCCCCTAAAAGTTCCCCCCATGGCACCGGCCATGGCCATGTCCCCACATGTCACTGGCCATGTCCCACCCTGTCCTCACCCGTGGCTGTCTCCCCACAATGTTTCCATCCCTGTCATTGTCCCCCACGTCCTCATCTGTACCCGTGTTCCCCCCGTGTCCCCATGAATGACCATGTACCCCCCAAATATCCATGTGTCCCCATGTCACTCTCCATGCCTATGTCCCCTGTCATCCCAACCATGTCTTAGTTCCATGTCTTTATTTTTACCACACTGTTGGATATTTTAAATGAAGAGAAATGAAAAGCAAATGAAGGCCAAAAGAAAAGGATTTCCCTGTCTGTGCCAGCTGAGGATCCACATGCTTAGATGGGAGGGAAATACCATTTTTGGAGGGGTTTCCACTGCAATCTCCAAAATCTTGGTCTTTACCCCAGATCATCACCATTTGGCTGTGGAAGACACTCTTGGGCAATAGGAAATCAAAATCATGGAATCCCTGAGGTTGGAAAACACCTCCAAGACTATCCAGTATTTATTGATGCCCCCATGTTGGAGTTGAGACGGCCATGAACTCAGAGTGCTTCACAAAAACTTCAGAGGCCTTCAAGTATCAGCACCTTGTTATCTAGAAGTTCCTCACACCTTTTCTATGTAGCAATCCTCCAGGCAGCTCCACACAGCTCAGGCTCTTTTTCTCCTTCTTCTCTCTTTCTTTGGCAGTTCCAGCTCAGTGCTTCCTGTCCCTAGAAAAGCCACTGAACCCTGTCTGTCCCTCATGCTGTGGCTCACCTTATCTGTCCCTTGCCCAGCCTCCTGTCCCTTCCTCCTCACAGCACGGCCAGCAGATGCCAACTGACTCTCTACCAACTAACTCACTTTTGTATCACACCCATAGCTGTGAGGGCAAGGCTGTTCTCACTCTTCAGTAATTAACACAGCTGCAATATATAGGGGCAGGATTGCCCTTAGCACTACATCTGTCTCCCCATACCCCCAGAAGACAGAATTGAACACAAAAGATTTTCTGGGGTTGAAAGACAACAAGTCTGCTCCCCCCAAGGAAATCCCAATGTCCGTCTGTGTCCCAATGGATGTTCCTGCCCCTGTGTTCATCCAGGTGCCCACAGGGAGACAGGAACCAGTGCAGCCCCCCAGCCAGGTGTCTTCCCAACACGGATCACCAGGACCACGGATCACCAGGGCTCTGCCCAACGGGGTCACTGGGG
>NC_139795.1:71742-261742 GCF_965231275.1 Zosterops lateralis
AGCTCCAACATATTTTGTATACAATTAAGTATACGCAACAAAAATTCCCCCTGGATGACGTGGTTAGAAAACCTCTTTTAATGCGTGTCTCAGTTTCTCACAGCATCTAGCTAAACTCACAATAAAATAAGCTCCATGATGAGGTAGTTTTACAATGAAACAGCAGAATGTCATGATACTACATAAGAATCTGGCATTCCCTATAATATTCACTGCTACAAATTTTATCAGTACACAGTAAGGCAGACTGGGTTATCACAGTTTTTCCACCCCTTTCCTCCTCTACATCCCATTGTCTCCTCTGCAGAAGACACAGGCTATGAAAAGAAGCCAAGGTTGTTACCTTTTTTTCTTCTCCCATAGGACTTGTTAGACACCATGTTTTTTCAAAGGACTGTATGTGCCTCTCCCTCACTTGCTTATTTCTCATTGTACAAGAGACCTAAAGGAGTTTTAGGCATGTGCCTGATCTCTCTTTCCTTCTAAAGGCTCTGCCTCCCCAAGACCTGGTTGCCTGCTGTTCTTTGGTATGAGAGCCATTCCAGCCCACAACACAAGGACAGCGGACTTCGACTGCAAAGCCTCTCTCTGCAATGGGAATATCTGGGGACTTCCCGTTCAGTCTCCGTGGGCAAGGGCTTTGTGGGACCAGGGGCCATCACAGCCTGTGACCTGCACACACAGCCAGGAAAAGGAGCAGATCCTGCTGCCTTCTGCTCCTGCTGATCTGAGCAGCAACTCCCCTGGGAGTTCCTCCAGGGAACTTCACACCAAGGGCTTCCATCATTCTTGTGGCTGTGAGAACTTGTTGCTTTCCAGTTCTCCATCATCCTTGTGGATTCTGGAGCATGTCAGCACAAGTGTCCATGGCCCTTCCTTCATCCCCAGCCTGCAGTAGTCACAGTCACTGTTGCCTCCCCCTTGCTGCAGCTCATTTGCCAAAGGCAGCGGAGCTGGCTCAGGATGCCTGTTGGCTCCTGGGCTCCAGGATGGCCTTCAGAGGGACACTTGGAGCGCTTCCTGAAGAGCTGCCTGAGGCATGGGGGGTGGATTTGTCCTCCCTGGGTGGCTCTGGTTGGAGTTGGACACTCAGTGGAGTCCCGGAGTTTTCTCAGCAGGCCTTTGCAGCAAGTTCTTGGCCAATGTGTGGCTCTGCTGCCATCCCAAATCTGCGCTTGCCTTGCCCAGCCTGGGTGCAAGTGGATGATGTGCTGGGCATGGATGGAGAAATCTATGGACAAAATTCTCCCCTATCATCAGCTTTACATCTGCTCATTGCTCTGGATAGCACAAATCTACAATTCTTTTAGTGGAAAGATTGAATTGCTTGCAGATTGTTACATCTGTAATACTAATGTACAAATACACAAAAATCAACTTTGGTTTAAAAATGCAATTTATTTTAAATGGCTATACCTGCACTGCCACTGTTAATATCAATTAGATATTAGCACTGCCACTATTAGCACTGCTAATATCAAGTAGAATTTTTAAAACTAGTTTATTGTTACAATTGTGCTGTGTAAATAGATATAAATATAAACTTGGTAGGAAAATTAATTTATTGCAACCCTCTACAAGCACTCACTATACACAAATATGAATCAAAGTTTAAAAGTTTAATTCATTACATATTACTACAACTGTACAGTCCACATACAAATACAAAAATATCAGTATTCCTCTCTAAAGAATCCCAGACCCAGTACTAAAGAAATAGAATTCTATAATCAGACAACTCAATATATATTTAAATATTTGTAAATTCATAACCATAGAATATACAGATGTAAATCTATAATTCATATTTCCTAGGACATAAAGCAAGACATATAGAAATACACACATAACAAACATATCTATAAATACCCAAATATCACTGTACCAATATAATAATCCTTACAACCCCATCAACACAACTATATAGCTATACATCTGAACAAGCATGTAAATATAAATACAGATGTAAACACATCAATATACATGCATCAAGAGAACAATATACATACATCTATGCCTGTACAAGTACCAGTCTACATAGGTAAACAACCAACAACTTCTAATTCTCTCAGTCCTGAAACCATCTCTAACTCCAACTCCATCAGCAGGGATTGCAGCTGCCCAAGTTGCCAGGCTCTCCCTTGGTCTCTTCCTCCTGTGCAGAGCAGCTTTCCTGGACAGCAGCAGCAGATGGGACATGTGGGAAGCAAAGGGAACATTGAGTCAGGATCGGGACATTTCCCCTGGCATCACCTGCCCTTGAGTCAGGGAAGGGCAAATCTCACTGCCTCCCCAGGAGGGTCAGAAAGAAAAAGTTTGGCCAAAGTCCATGGCCAAAGCCCAGGCCACCCTCATCCCCAGCCTGCCTCACCGGCCCTGCGGCCTCACCCGGGCTCTTGGCTGGCAGCAGCAGCTCCCTGTTCACTGCTGGAGCTGGTGGCCTTCAGATAATCTTCCTGCTGGCTCCTGGCAGTCTCTGCCTATCCTCAAGGTCTTCAGAACAGCTGTAGCAAAAGCGGAGGCTCTGGAATTCGTTCCAAGGCCTGGCAGAGCTGCAGGTCTGGAACCCTCTGTGCTCCCTGCTGGCCTCCTCCATCCCCTCAGTCCCACTGTCCCCTCAGCAAACCCCCGGCCCCTTTTGTTTTCTTCAACCCTCACAGTCTTCTCACCCCACTCAATCCCTTCTGACCCTTCCTGTCCCCTTAGAGCCACCACCCCCTCAGCCTGTGCCACTTCCCTTTCCCCTCAGTGCCACTGTGGCCCTCTGCTCCCCCACAGCCCTCAGTGTCCCCAGCAGCTCAAGGTCACCATCCCTGCAGCGTTACCACTGCCTCAGCCCCCTCAGCCCCCTGTGTCTCACCATCTTTCAGCAGCTCCTCAGGGGACAGTGCCTGGGGCCATCAGCAGCTCCCAGTACTCCAGGGACACCTGGGGCTGCAACTGCTGCTCCGCCCGGCCCGGCCACCAGCTTGGACCCAGCACAGCAACAGGGGACACAGGAGGCACAGGGGGAAAAACAAGAGGCGAAAAAGGCAGCTGAGGGGGGAAAGAGCTAAAAATGCAGCCTAGGCCTACACAAACATCAGTCTAGCCACCTGCATAAATTCACAGACCAATGCGTTTGCTTTGTGATGTCAGGGCACAGTTGCAACATCGTTGTGGTGACATCACAAGGTTGCCTTGGTGCACAGAAGGCTTCAGTGGTGTCAGAGCAGCTCTTGGGCTTGCTCAGTGCAGAAGCATCCTCCTGCTTGAGGCTTTTGTCAGTGGGCAGCTGCACACTGACAGGAGACTTGTTTTAACTAGCATTAGAGCACAGTCTGCAAACTTGCACAGCAGTGCCATAATGATTGAGTATCTTGCTGCTGCAGTTTGCACTGTTTATGAAATAACATATTACAGCTATTTCCTGGCTAACCTGGCATGTAAGTAGAGGTTTTCCCTGGGCATTGTCTAACCTGGCTTTTGTATGTCTTCTTGCTCTTAGTGACTGAGTTGATTTGGAAACAGAAAGACTGTTTGGATGCCACTTGGGTAAAGCTCCTGTCAACACCTTCAGCTCAAAAGGGGATGTCTGTAGCCAGGGCTGTGCGGGCAGCATTTGCAAGGGAACCTGCAGGGGTTGCATTTTCTCTATGGGAGAGTCTGTGGCAGCAGAGTCTGTAATTTCCTCCCTTTGCTGGGTCAAGCAGGACAACTTTGAAAATGTAGGCTGGGAGACCTTCTTGGAAGACCTGCTAAAAATACTGTGGTTGTCTCCAGTTTTCTCAAAGAATCTGGTTCATTTTCCCTTGCCCACTGCAGGTCACCTGAGCCGGGTATTTAAAGGTGCTGATCCTGAGGTGAGTGAGAAAGGCACATTTGATGTTCTGGTGTTTAAGAATTGTGGAGCAAGCTGTGAGCTTGGCCTGTGGCAGTAGAGGGTAGAGGGTTAGCTGAGTAGGCTGCAAGAAAATCCATTTCCATGTCTGCAGCAGCAAGAGCAAAGGCATCACTGGCTATTTCCCAATTTTCCATTTCTTTATTTTCTGTTTCAGAGCTTTCAAAGAACTAAAACCCCAGTTTTGCAGAGAGAACATTGCTTCCTGATAGTAGCCAGGGGGGAATATCGAATTCAGAGCAATTTGCAGTCCAGTTGAATCAGCCCATTTGAATTTAGTTTGAGTGACTTAGAATCCCACTGCTATCCAAGTCGATGATTTGTGTTAGTAGAGCTGGTTCTTGAGCTGAATATAAATAAGGTTATAAATAAGAGGTGATGCCCTGTGTCTCACATCCTGTCTGTCCACAGAGCACAGAAATAAGAGCAGACTCTACTCTGTCTCCCTGTGCTCCTGGAGAAGAGCTCTAAGAGGAGCAAAATTACCACAGCTCTCCAGCTGTGGTCACACCACAATCTGAACTTTCCAAGAGAAATAAGTGCCAGTTCTGGAGGGCGCTGCTTTTAGTGCAAGGCAGAGCTGCAGGTTTCTGAGCAGCCAGCTCTTGCTGTTGGTGGCTGAGGATGCTGAGTGCTGGAGTCCTGCCAGGACTGCCATTCCCCTCAGCCAGTGACACTTGGAAAATGGGCTTTGATCTGTCATGTTTAGGCCCCAAGGCGGCAAGAGAGTGCTCTGGGTATTCCTGCTGCCTCTAAGGGCAGCTTGGATGTCCTGGGGTTTGCCTGAGCTTCCCTGTCTGCTAAAGGCAGAAGCAGGGATTGTTCTTGCATCAGCCGAAAGCTGTGACCTAGCAAATGATCTGGGCAAGTCCTGTGTGCTAGTGGCCAAACTGGATAGAATGGTTAGCTTCCTAAATTCTCCTTAGACTCCTGACTTCTCACCCTTCATCAGAGCAAAAAACTTCACAGAAAGTGAATGGTTTTGGCATTTTGTCTTTTGGTTGTGGTTTTAGTATGGGGTGTTTTCTGGATTTTTTTGGGTAGAGATTTTTTCTCCATCCTGAAGGAGCTCTTCTGCCCCATGTGTCTTACTGGTGTCATTTTTATGACTGCTCTTATTACCAAAGCTACATCTACAGTTGTTTTTTTTTAATGAGAATATTATATTTTTGTCAGTGAGAACTCCTTTAAAAGAACATCAGGTGACAGCAGAAACAGAGAGCAAGAGGTGTTTTTATTGTGTCCCCAATGAAAAACCAGATATTTTATCACAATCTGTATTTAATATCCTAGTTTTGTTCTTAGAAAGATGTGTCCAAGAGACACATCCCTGGGGCGTAATCAGATAAAAGTGCACTGTAGGCATTTCTCAGGAGTGAGCCTCCAGCCCCTCTGCTGGATATTCCTCAGATCCTTGGCACTTTTTCCTACCTGATTCCCAGTCATTCCCATGACTGTTAGAATGCTACCCATTGGCCCAAGCCGTGCTCAGATCAGTCTCTGGAACACACATCAAGCCCTTTGTGATTCTGTAGCACAAGTCATTTAATCTGCTTCTTGCCCACAACAGCTGCCAGTACTGTACTCTCAGATAAGACCTGGCTGGTCTGAGAACAGAGCCCAGCTGACTCTCTATCTCCCATCACCTGTTGGCACAAAAAGGGCACTGATCTGCACCTCAGTGTGTCTGATCTCAGAGCCAATCCTGCTGTGTCCTGAATGGGGGCACCAGCTTGGAAGGGGCTGGGTCTGGCTTTGCCTTCTTGCCGTTGCTTGTCAGTGCTCATGCTTGGGCGTTGCCAGCTTTGCTGTGGTGGCTGCCCTGGCCCTGAGTGCTGGTGTGACTGCAGAGGCTGGAGCCTTCCTTAGCTGGAAGAGTCCCACTGCTGCCCGGCCACTGCAGCGCGGAGCTGCCCCGAGGCGGAGCCCCTTCTGTAGCAAATACTAAAGAAAGGTAAGAAGGCTTTCAGAAAGTCGTGAGAGCAGGCCCCAGAAACAGAAAGAGCAGAATAACTTGGAATTAGCTGCAAGTGCAAAGCTTGAAAGTAGGAAAAAGTACAATAGCACAGCAAACAAGGACATGAAACAATACTTTGAGTTTTTAGGTTTGGCTAGGATAGACCTTCAGACTGCAGAAAAATATGCTTAGCAAGATAGTAGAAGGTTTTAAGCTTAATAATGAAATATTGTTTATTGTTAATAGAAAGCATACAAGCAGGCATTGTTTGAAGCAGGTGTACGTGCGCTTTTAGTGATTGGCTAGAACAATTGTCTGTAAGCTTTAGGAATTTGCTATTGGCTAGAAAGTTTTTTAAGTGCCCTGTAACAAAGAAATCTTTGGCTGCTGCTGGCAGACATGAGCTGTTGCAATCTTTCAATTGTCTCAACCTGTTATAAGGCTGATGTCGCAATAAAGGCTCGAGGAATGTCTCACAGTGATCCCGTTCCATTCACGTACAAACCTCCAACACACTCCTGGTCTGAGCTGACTTCTGCATGGCCTGGGCTGGGCTCACAAGAGGGTCAGCATCTCCTCTAGGCAGCTGTTTGTGTCATGCCAGCACTTGAGGAGCACTGCTGTCCTTGCTGCCCTTGCCCACTGGGGGAAGATGGGCATGTGTGCAGTGCTGAGAGGGCAAGTGCAATGGCAGTGACTGATCCGTGCTGTCAGGGGGAGGAGAAGCAGTGTGGTTCTTCACGTGGGGCATGGGCAAGGGCATCTTTGAGCTCAGCCTGCTCATCAAGGGTGAGGGTCCTGATGCTGAAGGCTCCCTTGGGATTGGTTATAGCATGAGGTGCTTTGGTTTACAAAAGGAAAGGCATTCTTTTGGCAAACTGCTGCAAGGTGGAGAAGATACCCTCCTCTCCTGGGAACGCATCTCCCTGTGCTTTGTTTTCTGTCAAGAGATCTTTTCAAAGGATTGTAGAAAATCAGCCTCTGTGCTGGTCATTTGTACTGCAGAGCTTCCTATCTTGCTGTGGTGGTTGTTGTTGTTACCCAGCTGACCACAAAAGACTCAGAGCCACAGACAGTGGGGCTGTATCTTCTGGATGGTGGGATGTCTGCTTTCAAGTGAGCATCTTGCATTTCGTTTCCCTCAGGGCAAATGGCAAGCATGGAAAATCCTTTAATGAAATACACTGAACAGGAAAATCTTGGCAATGAGTGAGTCCAACCACAGTCATTTCTACACAATCATGGGGCAGGTGATTTGCTGCTGGAATATCTATAAAGTGTGAAGTCAGGCAAGCTGCAAACATATTCAGACACTGGGTTAGTTTGCCCCATCTCTCAGTACCGGCCAGAATTTGTAAGTGTGGTCAGAAATCATTGTAAAAGACACTTCTATTTCATTGCCAGAAATAGCAACCTACCCCCTATCATAGCAGTGAGAAAACAGTTCTCAGGAACATTTCTTCCCAAGAGTTTGCTGAAGGAAATAGTCTGTGGTCAGGATAAACACTGCCCAGTTTGGAAACTGAAATCCGAGATGAAAGAATCAACTGGCCTTTTGAGATGAGGCAGTGAACCCCAATGCTTCAGGAACAGGCCCAGTGCCCATGCACTGGAGAGGAAAATGCATCATCTGCTTTCAGGCAGATCCCTCCTGCGTTCTGCAGGTTTGAGGCATTTACAGCAGACACCTCCTGTCTGGGCTGGCTTTCACTCCAAGATCTAAATGGCTTCTCTTTTCTTTGCTGCTGTTTTGCTTCTAGGACTTTTGAAGATATTTGTAGAGCAGTCGACACTGCCACAGGAGGAGAGGTAAATGGCAACAGCCCCTGCAGATTCTGCTGTGCTTGAGGGCTTTCCTTTCTTGTGTCAGCTGTGGCTGGAGCTTTGGGTCCAGCTGTGCTGCACAAGAAGCACAGACTGGTGCCAGCCTGCCAATTGCATTTGGGACAGTCTTTGTCCTTCTCAGCTGCCAGAAGGAAGGCAAGGAGGGCAGTGGTTCCTTTCAGAGAAAGGATGCTTTCCCTCGCTCTCAATTGCTCAAAGGTGGTGCCTTAGAGCATCTCACTGCTCTTTGAGGCTACGGCTTCAGAGTCCTGAATTCTCATTTCTGGCTGCCAGCAAATACATCTGAATGTTCTTGTCAGTTTCTTAGCCATCCGCAGTGCTACACTTGGGAACTGCACATAGGGAGAGATCTGCAAGGTGTCCCTACAAGCCCTAAGCCCTACTTATAGCCCAAGATCTATTCACAGAGTACCAAGGCATGCATTACTTCTTCTGAAGTGCAGACAGAGAAACAGAGTGTGCTCAGAGCTTTGAGGTGATAGTTGAGACACCATTGTTAACAAGTGGACAAGGCAAAACGTCAGTGGCCATGTGTCCTGTAACTGGCCCCCAAAGGAGCAGAGAAATGAGGTGTTGGAATGTCAGTTCCTAATGACTCCTTTGTCTAATCATGAGGCACTTTGGCATGGCTCGGCTGTGTCATTGCAAAATCACTCACCCCACGTGTGTTGTGGCCTCATGCGACCGACTTCTAAAGTTACTGATTTTCTATGTCATTCTAGGTGGCCATCTGTCAGGGTCCACAAACATATGGGGGAAGCCTGATGGTTCATTTTAGGGATCTCAGAGCGCAAAAGACACAGTGGGGGACAACTCAGTTTACTTAAACAAAAAATGCACCTTTATTTAGTGCCAACAAATGCCATAGTGGGGAGAGAAAATAAAGAATAGTGAGAAAGATAGAGAAAGAGGGGAAGGGGATTATAGCTACCAATGTGCAGGGATGAGTCCTCGAGGCCTAGAGATGCCTAGAGATGCGATCTTCTCCAGTGGGGTGATCACAAAAGTGAGCGGGGGTCTCCAGAGTTTCCAAAGGTTGGTTAAGGTGGGGACCAAAGTGAGGGGCACAGAGCCAAAGGGAACCAAAGCGAGGAGCACAGAGCCAAGGCAGGAACCACCTGTGTTAAGGTTGGATGCCCAGGAACAAGCTGCAAGCCATACCTCTGGTACGGACAGACCAGTTAGGACAAGCAGCCTCGGCTCAGTCCACTGTGACCAGTTCCATTGTTCTTGCACTCCGTTCTCATAGAGATGCATACCAGACCTATGAGACTTGGCAAATGTTCCACCTCAGCCAGGCCAGGGGCTCCCTTCAGAGTCCGGGGTCCCAGTCCCCAACCATTGGAGACAGATGTGAGGCATATCACATCCTTGGACCGACTCTGACACCATCAAGAAAATAAATCTTCAAGGACTGAGGAGAAGCAAGTAACCATTAATGAAATCATAGTCATGAAGAGGAATAAGAGTCCCTGTGTTGTGAATTATTTAGACAGGTGAGCGGTCATGGTCTTACCCCATGAATGTTTGTTTATATACTAAAAGCATGCAAAGTTAAAAAAGACATTTTGGACACTGGCAGAAAATAGAGCTGTTAATTATTGGTTAATCATTATTTCTCTATTAATCTCTAATGGATGGGAAGAGAGTGCATATTATCTGCATGAGTCTTCCTTGGCTTTCAAACACATAGTTGGAAAATTGTCCAAAAACCTGGATCAACCCTACCATACTAACTCAATACCCTGTAAGTTCACTGCCTCCATGTTGTTTCAGGATTGATTTTTTAAAGTTTCTTCAATGCTGATGAAGCATCCTAGAGAGTATTTCCCTTGGATTGTTGCCCCTCTTTTCCATGGCCGTCCATGCCAGGAACACTAGGGGCTTATTTCCAGAAATACCGTGCATGAGAGGTTTTTAATCTTGGCTGTTACTAAAATGCGCTTTTCCCTTGCTGGCCATCTAAGACATCTCCTTTTTCACAGATGTTCTCCTTGAGATTGCCCAGACTGCAAACAATGCACAGCCTGGAGGGAATGTTTATTTCTTTAATTCTGTCCTTGTCACAAAGGGACCCGGAAAGAAGAATCAAGCAAAAAAACCAATGTAGCCATGCATGTTCATCTGCACGGCCTTGTTTCCTTCTTTTAGCTACCTTGTGCATGAGGAACTCTGGCTGGTGATGGAGTACATGGATGGAGGCACTCTCAGCGTCATCAGTGAGACATCAATGACTGAACAGGAGATTTCAGCAGTCAGTTGAGAGGTCAGGGATCCTAGCTGTGCTTCCGAGGGCTTGGGCAGGATTGTCTGGGAAAGGGTCTCAGAACAGGAGCCATTCCATGTGCCAGGCTTTGTTGCTGTGTCACTGGTATGCTCTGGGCAAGCAAGAGCATCTCAAGGGAACTGCCTGCCAGTGCCCCTGCACTCACTGGACTCTGTTCTTGTCCTCTTATCTCCTGCTGTTGCATTCTCACTCTGTCTCTTGCATTTGCTGTTCTCCATCTTGCCTCTCTAAACTTTTGCCTGGCTGCACTGCATTCCTTGCCTGTAAAAGCAAAGGCGGTGGTGGCAGCTTTTGAAACGAACAGCAAAGAAAAAAGATAGACTAATTTCTCTCAGTCCTCAGCTGAAAAGGTTAGCAATGCAGCCAAAATGCTCTTCACTTCTGAGCACATCCACTGAAGCAGCAGTCATTCTGGCTGGTTTGCAGAGGAGTCTTCAACAGCAGTTGCTGTTGCTCTTCGAAAAGCTGACTTGCCTTTCTTTAGAAGGGTGCTGCTTTGCTAGTGCTGGAGCAGCAAGCTCTTCCTCTCAATGGCACTGTGTTCTGCCATTACTCGCCATTCCCCTGGAGAGGGGGAAATCTTTGAGAACTGTTTCCCTTTTTGTGTGATGAAATCACATCACTGATTTTTGCCCTCCTGTTTCTGTTTTCTGTCTCAGTGCCTGCAAAGACTATATTTTCTTCACTCCAACCATGTGATGCACCGAGATGTGAAGAGCCTCAACATCCTTCTCAGAACTGATGGCTCTGTCAAGCTGGGTCAGAATATTCTTGGTCGGGTGCAGAGTTCTAGGGATGTGGGGTGTGGGGCTGCTTTTGGGTGATTGCCAGCTCCCCAGAAATGGTGCTGGTGGTAGTGCAGGGACCCCTGCTGTGAGCTGACCACGTGGTTGCAACATGCACAGACCTATGGCAAGGAACAAGCAGTCCAGAGTGGCATTGCTCTATGTGTGTCCCTTCCAGAGGGAGGGAGCTACAACTCTAAAGCTTCAGGGGAACAAAAGCCACTGCTGGAAGCAGTGCAAAAAATGTGGGATTTTTGAAGTAGCCAGTGCCATATTTCCTTGGCTAAAGTCCTGAGGAAAGAGAGCAGGAACAGTTGTCCAGGAGATTCAGCAGCGCATTCTCAAGCTTCTACTGGGCAATTCTGTTGCTTGCTTTCCTAATTGCACAGGATTCAAATGAAAGCAAAGTCTTTTGCTTTCTCCCCAGCTGATTTTGGCTTCTCTGCTCAACTCACCCCTGAGCAGAGTAGACAGAGCTCGGTGATTGGGACTGCTTGGCGGATGGCGCCTGAAGTGGTGAAAGGTCAACCATACGGACCCAAAGTGGACATATGGTCTTTTGGAACTGTGGGCATTGAAATGGTGAAACGAGAAGTTCTTTACAGGAATGAAAGTCCTCTCTTGGTAAGGTGTAAATACTCTCTGATTCTGCTGTCTTTCTCACCTATCCCACATTCTGTGCACCATTGGACAAAAGGTTCATAAAAAAGAATTTGCATTAACTACAAGTGCATGTTAAAGTGTAACCTTGTTAAAACTGAAGAAGAGCTTTAACTGAAATTAGTAAATATTTTCGGTAGCGAACTCTGTACGGTTAAGAAATAAGGAGTGAATAAAATCATCAGATAAGCTTAGAGAAGGCATGTTGTAACCAGCTCAACAGTAAGGAATGCTTGCAGGTTGAACCAATGTTCAACCACATGTTGAGCAAATTCCTACTTTCAGCAGCTGCTCTTACAGTAAAAGGTTCTAGAAGTAAAAGCCAGTGCAGGGCTGCACCTTCTGCTTTCCTCACGTAAGTCACAGCAAACTCACCCAATCACTGTCCTTCCCTTCTCCACTGCATCTACAATTGTATTCTCTGCATCTCAGAGACTAAAGACAAGGCACAATGGCTTCCACAGAAGGCTAGAAGAGGAATAGGTCACAGGACAAGTAGCTCTCATGGAACTGCTTCCTCATGACTTGATGTTAAGGGTAAACACAATTTGGTTTTTAGTTGGAAAGGGTTATGGAATAATGCCCTGCCAGGACCTTAGAATTCTTTGGAAAGGACAGGGAACTATCAGGGGCCAGTTCTTGGATTGACATATCGTTTGACTGTTACAGATTTCCTCAGGAAAGGAGGACATGATTTATATCTAGATATTGAACTACCCTAACTGAGGCCTGACCTGAGGCCTTGTTGAGGCCTTGAAGCCTGTGACGCAGATAAAATTCCTTAGTAAGTTGTGGTGCAGTTAGAATTAGATATTAAGGTATGTGGGAAAAATAATGGGGTGTTGAAGGTGACTGAATAGAGTTGCTAATAGGCACGTGTTAACCACCTTAAGAGTAAACTAAATAATGTATGTTTGCATCCTTTCCTCTGCTGTGTGCCAATGAAACAGTTATTACATGTATAAACTATGTAGAATTGTATATAAGCTGCCATGCTGCACGTAATAAAGGGAGAATGTAGAAGTAACCACAGTGGTCAGATCTGTGTTGCTTCGTCCAACCCTCTATTATTATTATCGGTATACCTGGCTTCATTTGACCACTGAGAAAAACAGAATGCAACTTTTGGTAACACCCATATAAAGATGAGATTGGGTGCAAAGGCCTTCTCCTCCTCCCAGTGGCTACCAGGTAACATCATGGGCAGCTGAGGAGGGCCCAGCTTAGGCCCCACTGCCCCAAGGAGACCTGGCCCGGCCGGCCTCCGGGAGCTGCTGCCCTTGGGGTGTGGTGGCCTGGCCAGCTGAGCCCCTTTTCCCCCCAGCTGCCAGCAGGGGAGAAGGGAGGCTGCAGCTCAGGGCTGGCCATGTGCCAGGGGCCATGGCAGTGGGCACCTGGCCATGGCTGGGCCCAGTAACAGCTAGCAGCAGGGGAGGGGAAGAAAGCCCTGGCTGCTAACATCTAACGAATGCTAAGCTCGCTTCAGCAGCTGCCCTTGCTGCCAACCAGGGCTGGGGGAGGTATGTTCTTCCCCGCCCCACCCCGGGCCCCAGGGAGCAGCTCTGAACAGCCCAGGCCATGAGATCAAGGGTGGGAAAGAAGGCATCCACCAGCCTCCCCCACCGGGATGGCTATGAGATCTTTGTGGCTGCCGCCTGGCAGAAATCACAACCACTGCAGGCCTTGGGCAAGTTTTAACTCTTTGCTGCCAGCAGATGGAGCTTCCACAGCACTAGCCGTTCCCAGAGTGAGAACAGACAAAGTGATTGAACTACAAAAAGACATAGCAGGAAATTGAAGTCAGTCAAGAGAGTGAAAAGACTATTTAGAACAAAGAAGGAGTAGTAGCCTAATTTGGCTGGACATCTCTAGCAAACTATGGAGAATGGACTTTTTTTCCTGTAACATATGAATGCTCTTGGGGGGGATGTAAAGTTCTAGCTAGAAGTGATATGAAGCTCTTTGCTCTTAAGGAAAAGGACATTGTTTAGCTCTTGAGATGAAGATGATTTTGGAGACAGAAGAAGAGAATCTTTGTTTTATACTAGAGGAGGCATCCTTAAACAGTACCCCTACTAAGCAGACATTGACCTATATGCAGTGTTGGGAAAGCTGCTAATGAGTAGGATTTCAGTTTGCAGAGGTTTCTTTTAGACTGCTGCAGATTTGTGGCATGGAAGCCACCAGAGGACTGTACCTCTTCTGGCAATGTCTCCTCCATAGGACTCTAAGAGAGACTCCTCTCCCCAAAGAACTGATGAAAGACTATTTTAAATGCTGAAACTGACTCAAAATTACAGGTTTTGTCTCTTTTTTGTTGTATGTGAGAAAGTGAATTGTAGGAGTATCCCTCGACAGCAGGGAGAGGGAACTCTGGAGATCAAGGAGGCTCTTGGTTTATTGCACGGGTCGTGGGTGAAAGAGCCTTGCCTTCAGCCACCAGTCTTGGCTGAACAGATGTCCCTAAGAGAGAGGGCTAGCTCCTTGTTACAATGCATTATATCTCCTTTTGTGTTGAATATTCAAATTTACAGTAACCAACCGGCATGAGATACAAATCCTACAAAATCTACATACAGCCTATAAGAATCACTATATTACCATATAATTCTGTATTCTAAACCTTAAAGGATACTTTCTTACCTATCTTTTCCCTGATACCTTGGTGGGGCTACACCCTTGAGCCCCTTGGTGTCCCTTTGTTTGCTATTATCAAACCCATCTCTAGCTAATCACCGTCTTCCTGCCTGCCATGCTTACATCTCAAAGATTGCTTTCATTTCTATTTCACTCGCAGACTTTATATTTTCAGAATCTCTTGCCAAGCAATCATAATTGTAAGCTTTTCCTGTCTCATCTTTCCCAACAGTGAACTGATAGTGCTTTGAAAGTTTTCATTTTGATTTTCATTTTTCCTTCTTCTGGTGTGTGTTAATAAATCTATTTGTTTTATCTTTAAACTTGAGCCTGCTTTGCCTCTCCTAATCCTACTTCACAGGAGAAAAAGAGAGTAAACACTGATTTGGCAAACAGAATTTGGCAAATGTAAAACCACTACACTTGTCAGTGTGTATTTGGCTGCATGGGTAGTGGCAGCCACACTGCTCTTACACCCTGTATTGCTGCGCACGACAGCCCAGTGCTCTGAAGCTTCGTTCTTTTCCTTTTGTAACCTGTGGCACTTTCATTCTCCCAGAAGCGAATGGTTGTCTACTTCACACACAGAACACTGTGCCAGCAGTGAAGCACTCCTAAGTATTGCTTCTGCTGAAACACACCTGGGCCATGCACTTTCCTTCTGCATACTAGATATCTCATCATTCTGCCTTTCTTGTCTGAATCTAAACGGAAAGCTTCTCAGCTACATCTCACCTAGATTCCTGTACCTAGACATCAAGCTTGCCCGGAGCTTTTATTTGTATTTGAAACTTGTATTTGCACCATATCGAGGGACAGTCCTTTTTCTTTTACAACATGCAAAGCGCCACCAGATCACTGTGCTCTTTGCATGGTTCTTCTCTGCTTGAATACCACCAAGCAAATTACAGCTTCACAAGGACTAAAGACATGGAGAGACGTCCGCAGAAAAAAATGTGCCCAGACAAAAACATGTACTTCATGTCCCCTTTTTGTCACTCAGACTGTGGTGCTCTGTTGAATGCCTTGGACACAGAACGACTTACCCAGCAAGGGCTTCTCTCCTGCCACATTTCACTGAGCCAGAGATACATGGACAGTTTAGACGCTCTGAAACAAATAAGATATGAGTGTACACTTAAGCTGAGGAAAAACTGTGCACAACACAGAGTGGTTGTGTGTAGTATACATGCTGTAAAGTGGCAAAGCTGAATGCCACTGCTGGGCTTTCAGTTCTGTCTGGATCACCTAAGGCAAAGAATGGAGCAGCGAGAGCACCAGGCTTGCCTGAGCAGATACCAAATTGCAAAGGTCCAGCAAAAGCTCATTCACAATCAGAGTCAGCTGAGCATTCTCTTGCTGCTTGAAAAAGTATCATGTAACCGTTGAACTTCATCTCAAAACATGGTGATAGTCTTTCTTACATCTGAAGTGTTGCAGAGTCCTTTACCTCAAAATCATACCAAATCACTCCAAAATCACAGGAAATCACTGCAAAATTGGCACTGGCAACCTCAAAACCCCCCCAAATCACCCCAATACCCCCCAAAATTGTCACAAAAACTATCCCATGATCACCTCAAAATTGCTCCAAAAATCACCACAAAATTGCCCAAAAAGCACCAAAATCACACCAAAACCCCCAAAACTGCCCCAAATATCACCTCAAAAATTGCCCCATATCCCCCAAAATAACCCCAGAAATAACCCAAAAAATCATCCCCAAATTGCCACATCATCTTCTGAAATGACCCAAAATCACTGCAAAATTGGCTTAGGCTCAACAAAAAATCATTACATACTCGCCCAAAAATGACCCCAAGATTGCACCAAAAATCACTCCCAAAACCTTAAAAATGAACCCAAAATCACTTGAAAATTGGCTTTGGCACCACAAAAAATCATTGCAAAATCACTCCAAGATCAATCCAGACCTCACCCTAAATTGGCTTCAGCACCCCCACAAATCAACCCAAAATTGCCCCAAAATAGCATTAAAAACATCTGAAATCACCCCAAAATCTGCTGGCCTGGGCAGAATTACCATGGCTCAGAAAGGCCACAGGTGGGGCAAACGAAACCAAACCCAGGCCAGTGGTGAAACAGCACACAGTGCTAGGCTGAGGGATTGAGAGAGGATAAGGATGATGAAGAAAGAGTACTCCCTGTCCTTGCCTTACCAGAGGGCGCTTCCCCAAGAACTTGGAACCTGCCTGCAGGTGCCTGAGCTCTTGGTCCCCTTGGCTGTGGCAGTTGTGCACACCAGTGAGGTCTGTGAGAAGACAGGTTGACCTCATGGCACTGGGGCTGTGCCCTTGCAGCTCTGGGGACACTGGGCACAGTGACACTGCAGTCCTTCCCTGGGCACTACCCAGCACAGCCCAGGCTGCCTCCAGGGAGAGGCCTCGGCTCTGAGAGGGACAGGATTTCCTGTCCCAGGGACCAGAATTCAGGCCTTGGCCCTTCTGCTCCATCAAACAAAGGATTTGCTCAGCACCAGAGCCACCTGCCCAGTTCCTCTGTCTGCCTGTAATCACAGCCTCCAATTATTGGCTCCAATGAGGCCCTGGGGAGGCTTCATCAGAAAGGGCTTTCACTGGGAACCCTTATGCTCCAAGACACTTTGGGGTTTTCTTCTGACTTGGATTTCTTGAGGGACTGCTGCTATCTCCTCTCAGGATCTGAGGATCATGGAACAGGACACTAAATACACTACAGGGCTCATTAAAATGAAGAAAGGCTTATTGAGTGGTTATGTTCCCCTTTGTCAAGTCTTCAGCACTTGTACAGCTAATTAGAGAAGTTTGAGGACTGTAGATAAAGATTCCAGTGACCACTTTGAAGACATGATTATAGGATTGTACATCTGGCACTGATCCAGGGTATCCTAAGGAGACCACAACCAATGGAAAAACAGTTCCTCACAGCCCAACACAGGATGGAGAACTCTGTCCATCACCTCCACCCCCTGCCCTTTGTCTCAGTGGCCACCTGGGACCTGCCTCACTTTCTGTGGCGTGAGACTTCTACATTGAATACTGTAATGATGTTACAGCTCTTTTGCAGCAACTTCCACCTCCCTTCACTCTAGATCTGCCTGCAAACAGGCATGGGAGGGTTTCTGCTAATTATAAAAAAGAAAATATCTTAATTAAAAGTAATAAAAACAAAAATAGCCCCCCGCCCCCCAAAAAAAACCCACAAACCCAAACCAACACAAACAAAAACAAAATAAACAAGTAAAAAGCCATATACCAAAACCCGCAGCAAACCCCATAGTGAAACATAATAAACAGTAAAACACAACAAATGTCACCCACATCCTCCATGACCTCTGCAGACAGTGCCTGCTCAGGCAGGGAGGTGCTGCAGAGGGCCAGGTCGGCTTTGTGCGCCACCCAGGGACCCCTCACAGCCCCGCAGGTCCTGGCCCCGCTGAGGTTTTGGGGGGTTTTGGCTGTCTCTGCCTCACCCCCCGCAGCTGTTGGCATATCACGCTGGCTCTTGGATGTCCCACTGTTCATCCAGGACTCTGCCACAAGTCTGGCATTGCCCAGCAGGCACAAGGACATGGAGATGGCAAGGCCTGGGGACAGCAGAGCTGTCACAGCCCTAAGGGCACTGATGAGCCCCTGGCTGCTGCTGCTGGGGTCACCTGGGCACTACTGTGGGTGGGTGAGAGTTTTGCCAACACTCACCTGAGCAAAGGACAGCAGCAGCGTTCCCGTGGAAGCAGCGTGAGACCCCCAGAGCAGTCACCGGGCACTGCTGAGGGTGGCCTTCAGTCGCATCCCAGTGGAATGAGTCCCTCCAAACAGGTCTGGTACCTCTCCCAAAATTTGGGAATGGACTTGGCAAACCCACACTTGAGGTGGCCACAGAGAATGTGGGCGTCCGAGAAGTCCCACTGGGATGCACAGAGGGTTCCCTGGGTCCCCAGAACCTGGAACTCCACTCTCCCCTGCCATTCACCAGCTTGAGCCCTGTTTCCTCGAGGACAGAGAAGGTGAGAGTAGGAGGTGGGAGCTCAGTGGCTGGGGGAGAGGCCACGGGGACAGCATGCACAGTGCCATCAGCCCTGTTACTTGGGACCCTGTTGTTTGGGACCCGGCACAGCAGCAATTGCGAGGCCCTTGCGCTCCGCCAAAGCAGCATTTGGGGTGCATGGCAGGGACTGGCAAGGGTGGGCAAGAGGGTGGCAAAGCAGGGATGAGATGTGGGGTGGAGAGGACACGAGGACACCCCAAAAAGCCACTCAAATCGTCCCATCCCCTCCCCAAGCCTGCCCAACTTCACCTCTAGGATGGCTTCAAAGTGCCCTGAAACTGGTGCATGGCTGGGGATGTGAGGAGAGGAACATCCGGACCCTCCCACCTCTGTGTCCCAGCAGCTTCACACCCAGGTAGGAGGAGTAGCAGGGCCAGGCTTGACAGGGGGTTTCTGCAAATTTCCCCCACACCAATGACACTGCCGGACACTTGGGAGGCTGCCTCAGCCCTCACTGTCCACCAACATCCCAGGAGCAAGCAGGAAATCCACCTTCAGACACTGATTCTGGAGGCTCACAATGTTTCCTTGCTTCCATGAGGTTCTGTCAAATCATAGTAGAACCTTGGTACCATATTGTTCCGTAGCCTCACAATGCTCTCCTGAGTTTCATGAGGTCCCTCTGTGACACACTGCAGCCTTGGTTCCATGAGGGTCTCTTTGGTTCCATGAGGCCTCACTATGTCCCATTAGAGCCCTGCTTCCATTGTATCCAATAACCTCACAGTGTTCTCCTGTGTCCCATGAGGCCCTGCTGTGGCACACTGGAGCTGCGGTTCAAGTAAGTTCCATAAGCTCACTAGCTTATGGAACCTAACTGGGTTCCATGATGCACACCTTTTTCACATGAGTTCTGTCAACTGACAGTTGCCATCTGCATTCCATGAGGCCCAGCTAGATCACATCAGAGTTTTCCTTGTTTTCCTGAGGTTCCACTACCTGACTAGAGTCTCCTGAGCTCCATAAGGCCCCACTGTGTGACACTGGGGCATTGGTTCCATAAGGTTCCATATCATCACTGTGGTATCTTTGGTTCAGTGAGGCTTCTCTAAGTCACATTAGAGTCCTGGTTCCATTGGGTTCCATAACGAGGGGAAATAAGAAAAGCCTTACAGAATAAGGTCCTTTTTCACCTTTGTAAAATCTTGTTCATTTCTGTTCACTTTTGTTCGCCAATAAACACTCTGGGAAGGGTTCAGCTGCAAGTTGGACGGCTGGGGACTGAGTTGATGGTTGCCTCATGCCTGAGGCAGCAGTCGGCTGGGGAGACGCGTGAACACCACATGATTAGAGAGCTGACTGGGTAAAGGGACACGTCAACAGTGACACCGCAGTGGCAGGCAGCCAAAGTGTGCTTGTTTGGGTAAAGTTTCGGTGGAGTCTGGATGAAGTTTCAAGTATAAAATGGCTTTGTTCATTACGATAAACAATCTTCTTCAGAGCAAGCAAGGAGCTCTGTGTGTCTTTTTTCCCCATGGCTACAGTTTAGATTTGGGGTTCACTCTCTAAAAAACACTGTTCACCCAGAACTCTAAAACCAGTATAGACCTGTATGAAACAGCATCAACCAGTCTGGACCAATATAGACTGGTATAGGCTGGTATGGGCCAGTATAGACCAGTATGAACCAGCACAGACTTGTAAGGGCTCTCCCAGTCCCTCCCAGTCTGCTTTTAACCCTTTCCAGTGGCCTTCCAGTATAAACCAGTAACCCCAAACTCCCTTTTAACCTTTTTTTTACCCCCTTCAAACCCTTCCCAGTCCAAACCAGCACCTTCCCAGTCCCTCCCACTAAAAACCAGTACAAACCAATACACACCAGTCCTCTCCCAGTGCTCCCAGTGTGCACAGGTTCCGTCAGCTGCCCACCTGACAATCCCGATGGATTGGCCACCAGGATGGCGCTGGTCAGGGACAGCACCTGGGTGGGTGGCACCCTCTGCGGGGCAGGTAAATCCCAGTTCAAACCAGTATAAACCACTATAGCCCCAGTAAATCTGTTTCATCTCAGTAACTCCCAGTACCATTAGGGGCAACATCTGGGCAAGGGGCGGCCCCTGCTGGCCAGGTGAGGAGACCATGCCCAGTCCAAACCAGTATAAACCAGTATAGCCCAAGTAAATCCCAGTGCCCGCCCAATCCCCTCCCAGTCCAGCCTAGTAACCCCCTAGAGACTTCCCAGTTCATCCCAGTAACTCCCACTGATCTCCCAGTATGGCCCAGTCACCCTCCCAGTTCAAACCAGTGACGCCCCTGTATAAACAAGTATGGCCGTCACCTCCCAGTATGGACCAGTAACATCCCAGGGACCTCCCAGTCCATCCCAGTCCCAAACCAGTACAAGACTAGTATAAAGTACAGTATAAACCAATATAAAATACCCTTCAACCCCTATTTATCCCCTTTTTTAAATCCTTTAATCCTCTCCCAGTCCTTTCCAGTCCCCTCCCAGTCCTCCCCCAGTATAAACCAGTACAAACCAGTACCCCTAGTAAGGTGTCTTTGGTCAGTTTCTCCTCTTGCTGCCAGTGTCGGGTGGAGTCTGGGGGGTTGGGGCTTGAGCTGCCCATGCTGGGACAGGGAACTGGGATGGACTGGGAGCACTGGGAGGGATGGGGAGGGGACTGGGATAAACTGGGAGGGTCACTGGGCTGTACTGTGAGGCACTGGGAAGTTAGTGTGAGTTACTGGGATGAACTGGGAAGTCCCTGGCAGGCTACTGGGCCATACTGGGAGGCACTGGGAGGGGAGTGGAAGGGACTGGGAAGTTATGGTGAGCACTGGGGGTCACTGGGAGGCGACTGGAACTAAATGGGAGGGACTGGGATGTGACTGGGAGGGACTGGTAGAACTGGGACATACTGGGGAGGGCTTTGTAGGCAGTGGATGGGACTGGGATGTACTGAGAAGAACTGGGAGGTTACTGGTGGACACTGGGGGGTACTGGGAGCCACTGGGAGGAGGCTGGGAGGGGAAACTGGGAGCACTGGGACAAACTGGGAGGGGAGTGGTTGAGACCTGAAAGGACTGGGAGTAGATTGGGGAGGACAGAGAGGCACTGGGAGATACTGGAAAGGACTGGGAGAAACTGGGAGCACTGGAGGGTACTGGGAGGGAACTGAGAGGGACTGGGAAGCACTAGAGGAGAACTGGGAAGGGATTGATGGGGACTGGGATGGACTGGGATGAACTGGGATATACTGGGAGGTGACTGGGAAGGGAATAGTGATAAAGTGGGAAGATACTGGAGGGCATTGGCAGGCACTGGTGGTAACTGGGATAGTCTGGGAAGGGGTTTGTGGGCATTGGAGGGGACTGGGAGGGACAGGAATATACTGGGAGCTACTGGAAGGAGATGAGGATGGACTGAGAGAAACTGGGAAGGAGTGGGGGATACCGGGAGCACTGTGATGTGACTGGGAATTGGTTCATGTGGACTGAAAGGGACTGGAACATACTGGGACATACTGGGAAGCACTGGGAGAGAACTGGGAGGGGATTTGCAGGGACTGCGATGGACTAGGAGGGGACTGGGAAGTTACTGGGCAGTTAGTGGCGGACACTGGTGGGTACTGGGAGGGAACTGAGAGGGCACTGGGAGACATTGGGAGCACTGGGAGGTTACTGAGATGAATTGTGAATGCAGTGGGAGCCCTGGGGGATGGGGGAGGACCCTCCGAGCCCGGACGGTTCCATTCCCGCGGGGAGGAGAGGAGGAGCTGTTGCCTCACCATTTCCTCCGCTCGGCGCGGGGAGTCCGGGACCTGCGGGCGACCGCGGCTCAGGGGGGTCCCGGCGGATCCCAGAGGATCCCGATCCTGGTGAGATCCCCCTCGCCTGACCCCGGGACCCACCGGAGCGCCAGCGACTGCTCAGGACTGCCGGGAATGACGGCGCCGCGGGGGATGCTGGGATAGATCAGGAGCCGTCGCCGGCGGTTTTATCATCCACAGCAGGCCTCAGTGCTCGCGGGAGCAGCGCAGGACGATGGAGGTGATGAGGGGGAAAACGCGGTGTGTGTGTGGGTGTGTGTGTGTGGGTGGGTGTGTGTTTCAGTCAGGAAAATTAATCCACAATGCCAGAGGTTTATGTCCAAAAAAGAAGACAGAGGAGTCTTGTAACTTTTTTCGAATAAAGAGAGAGGCCATAGGGCATTTCCTATCAGGTCTCTCAAATGGTTGGAGGATGCAGCCTCCCTTTCATCTTAAGGTCCCTACTGCATCACCCTCTTCCTTTTCCCCATGGCTGAGGTACAGACTTCCAGAATTGCCTGCTCTATGCCCCTTCCCCGCCCGGCCCCCCCCCCCCCCCACCATGCACACCCTCTTTCGATATAAAGGCAAGAAAAAACTATTCATTATTTTACTAAGTCTTTGTTCTGTTGCTCTAGGTTCAGGAATTTAAAACTGCCCTGGCTGAGCAACAGTCTGTGTTGATCAGTAACATTCTCTAGAACTAATAACTTCTGTTACTTCCTGTATAATTAGTTCCCCTATCTGAATCTATTGCTTCTACAATCCCATATCTTGGAATTATTTGTTCCAAAAATACTTTAATAACTGATCCAGTGATTGCAGAAGCAGTTGGAAATGCTTCTGGCCAGCCTGTTAGGTGACATACTATTACCAGAAGATATTTAAACCTTCCCATTTGGGGCATTCTGGTAAAATCCACTTGACATCTTTGGAAGGGACACACAGCCCATGGCCTCCCTCCTCTGGTAAGTTTCTTTTTAACCTGGTGTCTTAGGGATGGTTTTTTATCTCATATAATTTTTGGAGTTTTTTGTTTTGTTTTGTGTCTGGGGTCATCACTGCTCCAGGCATATTGTAATGAGTGTGAGCCAGGCCAGGGTTTCCAGAGAGCATTGGGGGCAAGGTGCTGGCAGCCCGTTTCCCTCCAGGCCGGCTGTTGGAGTGGCCACACCACTGGTGTCTCTGACCAGGGATCCTGCTGCTTCTGTGGGTTCTGCCTGGGGGTTTTTGTTTCTTCGGCACTGTGACGGGGCTTGCTGGTTTACTTCTCTGGTTCTCTGCTGCTTGGGAGCTCAAAGCCCCGGTGCGTGCCACGTCAGGAGTGGGAACATCACGTTCTCTGCTAGGAGCTGCCTCCTCTGCAAAGCCCGGGCCCCAGCACCAGCCATCACCGGTGAGAAATTGCAAGGAGCGATTCCCTGCCCAGCCCCACTGATCTCTGCCGCTGCTTCAGAGCTTCTTGACAGACTGTAAACCGACACCTGGACACCCCACAGCTTCAGGCATGGCTTCGGAGTTGCTGCTGCCTGTTGCTTGCTGCCCCGGGTGAGCCTGCCCTACTGTTCCAGCTTGCTGCTTCTGAGGTTCCTGCTACAGCTCCTTTCGCTATTGAGAGGGAGCACGTGGACCAGCTGCCCCGGGCGTCTGTAAAGGAAACCCCTTTTCCATCTCTTGAGTTCACAATTATAATTATTCCAAGGGAAGGGGGTCATATTCTCCATTCCAGCCTTCCTTAGCTGACACCTGTCTTTCAGACCTTGATGTAAGCACAAATCAAGCAACCTTCAGCAGCTCATTGTGCCATACCATAAAGACCGTAAGGCAGGACATCTTGAGGAAGGCTTCTTCCAATCCTCAAGAACTCCAAGGACTCCGTGGAGTTGTTTTAATATTTGTAAGGCCAGAACTTTTGTTATCCATTGTTTGCCATCCTCCGGCACCCTAGAGGAGTGGGGTAGCCTGGAAATGAGGAAGAGATGAAAGGGGTGCCAGGAGAGGGATGAGCCCTGAGTGCCTGGAGTGGGGAGAGGCTGGGGCCCATGGGAGCCAAAATAGAATCAAGGGATAAGGGACTTGTGGGACCCCTGAAACCCCTCAGGCATCCCAAAGGAGGACCGCAGAGTGGGGGGATCCCCAGGACCCATGAGAGCCCCAGCAACCCTGAGAAGAGGGATCCCACAACCTCAAAGTGAGGACATTAGAAAGGGAGAGGCTTTTTTGAGACTTACTCTTGGTTATTGGAGGTTTTATGGATACCAGACACCAGGTGATTTCTAGAGATGGACTTGGGCAGGAGGAACCCCCAAACCAAGGCACTCACACATTTTTTATCCCCAAACCCAGGATTTCCCATTCCCAAACCTTGGCCAGATGGAGAAGGAGGCTGTGAAGAAGATGTCCCAGGACACCCAGGCAGGTGAGGAGGAAGTCACTGCCCCTTTCCTCCTCTCTTCTGCTCCGTCTCCCAGCCCAGCATCACCCCTGGCTGCAGGACAACCCCACTGCTGATGCCATCTTGCTGGGGATGCATTGAGGGGGTCTCCTTCCCTCTGGCACAGAGGCAAATCCCATCCTCTCCTTGTCCTTCCTCCCCCAGGCAAGGAGCTGAGGATGGAGAGCAGGGAGGACAAATCCCTGTGTCAGAACCTTGTGGAAGAGGCCATTTTGAGTGGCTCCACAGCACAGGAATCCAACAGGGAGGAAATGCCCCCGAGATCCCACATGAGGAGGGGCCCAGGGAGCTGTGAGGAAGAAGGACGCACTCTGTGCCAGGAAGGCAGCCAGAGCTCAGACCTGGTGCTCCCTGAGCAGCATCAAAGCAGGGAGAAGTCCTACAAGTGTGAGGAATGTGGGAAGAGCTTCAGCCATAGCTCCAACCTGATCCGCCACCGGAGGATCCACACTGGGGAGAGACCCTATGAGTGTGGGGAATGTGGGAAGAGCTTCAGCCGGAGCAACAACCTGGCCCGCCATGAGATGATCCACTATCAGGAACAGTGCTACAAGTGCTCTGAATGTGGGAAGAGCTTCAAAAAGATGTCCACATGTGACCAGCACAAGAAAAACTGTAGTAAGGAACGACCCTATAAGTGTGGGGAATGCGGGAAGAGCTTCAGCCAGAGATCCAACCTGATCCAGCACCAGAGGGTCCACACCAGGGAATCACCCAACATGTGTGGGGAATGTGGGAAGAACTTCAGCCGGAGATCCAACCTGATCCGCCACAAGAGGATCCACACTGGCGAGAGGCCCTACAAATGTTCCAAGTGTGGGAAGAGCTTCAGCCAGCAGTCCCACCTGAATGTCCACCAGTGCACTGACACCAGGGAACAGCCCAACAAGTGTGAGGAACTTGGGAAGAGCTTCAGGAAGATTCAAAACCTCCCCAGCCGCCCATCTGTGGGAACCAGGGAACGGCCCTACAAGTGCTTAGTATGTAAGAAGAGCTTCAGGCAGAGTTCCCACCTGAAAGCCCACTGGCGCATCCACACTGGGCAACGGCCCTACATATGTGAGAAATGTGGGAAGAGCTTCAGTGATCGCTCTAACCTGAAGCACCACCAGAGGATCCACACTAGGCCCTACAAGTGTGAGGAATGTGGGAAGAGCTTCTCCAGGAAGTCTCATGTGACCCACCACCAACAGAGACACCAGGAAAGAACTCCCCACAAGTTCCCCGATGGCGGGAAGAGTTTAGTCTGATGCTCTAACTTCATCACCTAAAGCCTCACCATTTTACTGCCTTTTGGGAGGGGAAATTGTTTTTCAGGAGATATTCTGGAGGATTTGATGGTTCTGGGGTATTTGGAAAAATTTTCTCCATCATTTTTTGTTTGAAAAGCCAAGAGGGATAGAGCCATCACCTCAAAACCACTCAATCTCACTTAAAATATCCCATCCTATCCCAAAATGGCTCAATCCCAGCCATAAATTACTCAATTCCACAGCCCCTTAGGGTGAGTGGGGTGGAAGGGGATTGGGTGAAATGTGATGCGAATCGGAGGGGTGAGATGGGCATTTGGTGTGGCAGGATGGGTGGAATGGGGATTGAGAGGTGTGGAACGGGGGAAGTCGGGCTTGGGAAGGGGCTCTTGATGTCCAGGAGGGGTGGGATGGGTTTATGTGAGGATTGGGAGGGTGGGGCAGGGTCTGGAATGAGACAGCTGAAGGTAGGCGCAACCATGGGGCATTCTGTTTCTGAAGGGATTTTGGAGCATCCCACATTTTGGAAGTGGTTTTGGGGTACTCCCCAATTCTTGAGGGATTCCTGAGAGCAGCTCCATGGAAGCTAGTTTCCAGGGTGGTTGCCATGGGCATGAGCTCAGAGCTGTAGCCAGAGTCCATTGCCTTGGTGTTGGAGAGCAGAGAAAATAAGAATGGCCCCAGATATCTCCAGTGTGAGTTGAGGGGGGCAGAGCAAGTTCTGCATAGGTGAGGCAGTCAGTGCCTCACCCCCCAGCCACTGCAGCCTCTGGTCCAGCCCCAGAGTGTCTGCCAAGCCCCTGGAACCCCAAACCCCCCCCCGTGAGAGGGACCAGAGCAGGTAAAGGCTGTGACATGGGTGTGACATTGACATGTCCCACAGCCCTGGAGCTCACAGCAGCTGAGATGGCATGTGATCCAAGGCCGTGCTATATTTCTCTTTCTCTTTTTCTCTCTCTTTCTCTTTCTTTCTCTCTCTGTCTCTGTCTCTCTGTTTCTCCCGTGCTGTTGTCTCCTGACTTCCTTTTCTCAAAATCTGGATAACTTGAAGTTGGACAGGTTGGAGTTTGTGGAGTCAGTGCTTTGTGAAGTGCCTTACCATAATTCCAGGTTTAATATAAGTAATAATTTAAGTTAAATACTATCCCTCTGTAAATTGTTAAGTCATAGGTTATAAGCTAGGTTAAATACTGTTAAGTGCTGTTTCTTTGCTAAATTGTTAAGTTTAAGGTGTAAGTTAAGGTTATGATTGAAGTTCTCTTAAGTCTGAGTGCTGTTAAGCTTTATGGCCATATTCCTTTTATCCTTGCCTGTTGGGATACAAATCCCTCTGGGCCCCATCCACACAGGCCCAGAGGTGTTCATAAATGTGAGAGCTGAATTAAAACCTTCAGAGAAACTAAAATACATAAATCCACACAGACATGAGATAAAAATGCAAGTTTAGTTTTAAATAAATAGAGAATATTTTAAGTGCCTTAAGCAAATAAGAAACTGTATTAGTAAGAAAAAGCCCTAAAGCCTAGTTTAAAGTTCAGTGGCATCACCTTTTACAAATTTAACTAAGTTCTAGACATAACAAAAACATAATGTAGCCTTGCTAGCATTCCTAGATAAAACAGATGAAGTATGTACTTAGAATTTGTGTAAGAAATTATGACCACTTTCACGCATCAATCTTAGATTTGGGTAACTCCAGCAAGGCAGTAGTAGAATCATGTTTGTAACTGATTGGTTAAAAATAGAATAAAAATGCATTGCTCGGAGAATCACCACCACCACCACGAATGGAAAACACATCACAGATACTGTTGCTGCTGAGAGGCTGCTGCTTCTGCATGGGACTTGAGGACTTCATGTTAGAAGACCAACTCTACCCTCATGAGACTGATTTTAGCCATGCAAAAAAGGACTTTTACAACTCCCCAGCTTCTATGGTCTCTGTGAAGACCCCCACAATACTTGACACTTGCCCTCACCCTCCTTTTGTCAGACGCACCTAAACACATAAGGACAGTTCTCGGTTTGTTTCTGGTTTGATTGCCTGAATTCTGTTTAGTTTTGTTGTTGCTTTGTTTCCTCGGTGTGCCTGAACTTTCCAGTCAGGAGTAGAGTGACTCTTGCCAGCGAGCTCTGTTGTGTCTGTGCTCCTAATTGGTAATTTTTGTCAAATATGCTAATTTGCTAAAATTATAAAGTTGTATTCACCCCATGGCGAGGTGGCCATTTTGTGGACATTTTCCGTATATGCCCCTTGGAGACCTCCAATAAAGATCAGCCTTTATATTACCTCCTATACTAATATTATCTCCAAAGGATGTTGTTTAATTTCTAAGGCCTTTAAGGCATCAGTTTTTCTGGCACCTCAGATGGAACTGGACCCAGCAGCCTCTCTCTGGACAAGAAACATCTTGCAAGGAATTCTTTCTTTCCAAAGACTTTTAAGAATTTCCCTGCAGTGGCCTGAGGGATGAGGAACCATGGTCCTGGGACCCCACAGAAGGTAGCATAAAGGCAGGTCTTTTTGTTGGGTAGTGTGAAATTGTGTATTGTGTATTTTCAGGAAAATCTGAGTTCTTAGGAACCAAATTGTCACATGTTACAGCATCCCACCTGTTTTGTAAGGTTTGTTAGGTCACTTATTCTGTCCTGGCATGGTGTGGAGAGGGAATGTGCTTTTGCAGTGGTTTCTCAAAGTTTTGGGTTTTTTTTCTTTCGTCACTTTTTCCAACCCTTGTACAGCCAAGGTGAGCAAAGGCAGAGGTGGAGTCCAGCCCCATGGAAAAGCTGATGTCACCTTTGTAGGTGAAAGCTGAGACCTTTCTTCCAACCTTTAAAATATGAATTAAGAAAACACTGGGTTGTCACAGCACAGCTGGTCTATAGCTGGACAAGGCAAAT
Organism: Zosterops lateralis; assembly: GCF_965231275.1. NCBI lineage: Eukaryota > Metazoa > Chordata > Aves > Passeriformes > Zosteropidae > Zosterops > Zosterops lateralis. The sequence continues at coordinate 100,199 of NC_139795.1, forward strand.
CTGGCCACAACATATACCTAATTTAGCTAGTCTGGTTTGTTCTAGAAAAGAAGCAGAACAAGTCCCTGTGAACAATGATAGGATAGATTTGAACTGAAACAGGAACCTCACCCAACCATGTTCAATCAAAAGTGCAGAGATATCACTGGTCAAGGAGCTGGGCAGTGTTAAGACCCATACCAATCAGCTATCTAAATCTGGGAAGTTCAAACCCCCTATAAAAGAGGCGGACATAATAAACTCAGTGCTGTTTGTTGAGGTTGCTCAGTGAGTTTGTGTTGTTTCTGTCTCCAGCTAATGACCCTTAATGTAATACTGGGTGATTCATCAGTCTCTCTATTTGCCAAACTCTTCTAAGAAGGATCTATTGGAATTTTGCAACATGGGGAGATAGTTTAGGATGGTTTACTGAATTAAATTTTAAAATAACTTCTCCTGCATTCCTGTGAATAAGAAAGGCCAAGGACTGAGTGAAGGTAAGAAGGTAAAAATATGGACTAATTCTAAATATGCATTTAATATTCTTGATGAAGTAATCTGGAAGGAAAGAGGACTGGCAACTCAATGCCAGTGCATAGTAATCATGGTCCATGGGTCCAGCCTGTCCCGTTCCCTCTGCAGAGCTTCCTGCCCTCCAGCACATCCCCATTCCACCCAATTTGCTCTTATCTATGAATTTACTGAGGGCGCGCTCAATCCCCTCATCCAGATCATCAAGAGAGGCACAGAACAGGATCATTCTGGAAGATTCCAGACATCCCATGGAGCCAAATGTCAGGCTCATGGCTGTTCCATTTTTAGGTGTCCTGGAGACTGTGCATGTCCCAATGGATCAGATTTTCTCCCTGACCCCAAATCTTCCTACTCTTGATTCTGGTGCCCTGGTAAATGGGCACCTCTGCTCATTCCCATGACTATGTAGTGTGATGATCCTGGCTGGACTCCTGGTGCCCCCCAAATTTGTTACATCTTTCTTCTCTCCAAAACCTGGACAGCGATAAAAGCTCAGGAAAAGCTCCTGAGTTGGGATAAAGGCAGGCAGAGATCCCTCATGGATTCTGGGCAAAAGGGACTCAGCTGGGGGATACTAATTCGATCTATCCCCAGTCAGAATCAGAGCAGGAAAAATGAGAAGGAAAATAAAGCCTAAACCACCTTTTCCCAAGCCCTTCCTCCTTCCCAAGTCCCACTGTATTCCCAATTCTCTCCCCCTTCCCTCCCAGCAACACAGGGAGACAGGAATGGGGGTCAGGGTCCACCTCAGAAAGAGGAGTCAGATCCTTCTCTCCTCCAGTGTGAGTCCCATCCATAGGGTCAGTCATTCAGGAATTGCGTCAGAGTGGGACCTCATATGAACATAAATACTACCAGACAAAGAGGGGTAAACTGAAGGCCCACACACTGCTATCCAGGTGATGTCATCTTTCAGAACATAGAATCCCAAAATGTTTTCATGGGGATCTCTTAACTGCAAAGTGGGCAGCTGGCATCTGTGTCTTGCCCAGGAGTCAGAAACTACCCTTGGTGGTTTAGCACATGGCACTTCCTCCAGTGATTTTCAATGAATAATGGAATATCTTGAACTGGAAGGGATGCACAAGGATCATCAAGTCCAACCGCTGGCCCTGCACAGGACACTCCAACAATCCCACCTTGTGCCTGAAAGCATTGTCCAAATGCTCCTGGAGCTCTGGCAGCCTTGAGGCCATGACCATTCCCTTGGGAGCCACTCAGTGCCTGATCACCCTCTGGGGGAAGAATCTTTTCCTGATACCCAGCCTGACCCTGCCATGGCACAACTTCAAGCCATTCCCTTGGGTCTTGCCACTGGTCAACAGAGCTCAGAGATTGGGGCCTGCCCCTCCACTGGCACTCAGGAAGAAGCTGTAGACTGCTATGGTGTGAAAAACGTAAGTTCACTCTTAGACTATTTTTAAAAGTTTAATAAGGGAATAAAAAAGGACAATGTCCAGCTCTGAGGTGCTCCTGGCTGTTGGCCAGTGAACACACTGGTACATTAAGGCAGTGTTATCAATATACAGTTACTTTACTGAGGCACATACATATTCATAAGTTTCCTGCATTATTCAAACATACTTGGGAGCTTTTGATGTTGTAGGAACTTTCTTTTGTTTTGGTTTTTCACTTGGACTTATCTACATGACATCCTGCAGATCAGGTTAATATAGTTTATACCTTCTTGTGGCTTCATTTTGTGTTTCACACTTTTTTCACACTTTTTTTCACACTTGATAACGAGGCGTTAACAAGTTCCTCTCTGATTTTCCTCGGATGTTCTGGTTTGTGTGTCATGGTTATCATGAGGTCAGTTAGCAGATGTGGGAAACAACATAATTGCTTTATACAATTCTCTCAGTTACATAGCGGTATTTTAACATTTTACGTTTTGCAAACACCTACAGTACAATACATTAATCACACTGTTATTTCTATAAACATTGTGGTGTATATATAAATATAATATATTCATCACACTACTATTTCCATGGGCTATACAGTGCATACTTAGAATGATAAATTATGTTATATTAGCAAGCAGCTAAAAGGGGTTATAAATTGCACAATATTTGAATAGTTAGGATCAATAACAACATGTAAAACCTAATACATAAATGCAAAAGCCAGTATTATAGGGTCATTTTTAGCAACTTCTCCCTTTTGTCTTTTTTACTGTATTTGGTTTGAGCTACAACTTTTGAACCTCTGCATTTCTGGCATACTGATATCTTTCATAAATCTTAAATGCCTTCTCTAGGTTTTTATCATCTTTATTTTTTCTCAACACCGTAATTTTCTGCTTTTTTCTATGGTCCTCAATGCTGGATGGGTGGGCATTGTCATTATTTGCATATTTTGAACCACATAAGTAATTAATCAGATAAGGCATGGGATTAAATATGGAAAAAAATTAAATTTGTTATTCCACATAGCACTACAAAACCTGATTTTTTTTCTACCAGGATATTCCAAAAAAATCTTCTAACCATCTTTTATTTATTATGGATTCCCATTTTTGAATTGCTACATGGGCTATTTTCCAAATCTATTTTTCCAGATATACATGGGCTATATCCAAAACTGCATCCTCATTTTCATTAATTTGTAGGCAACAGTTGGACATTTTAAACCTTCTGCAAACCTCTCCCTTTTCCTCTAATAAATAGTCTAGTGCTAACTCATTTTGGTAAACTGCAGCCCTGGTTTGTCTTTGCTGGCTGACTATTAATTCCATGGCCCCAGCTATTTCACTAGTTATGATTTCCACAACTGTCAGGTAAAAGCAGGGAAGACCCTTAAAAATAATGAGAAGTTAGACGGGAGCAAAAAACGCAGATCCAATCGTGAATAATGCTACGTTCTCCGTTTATTTCATCTAAAATGGCAGGTTTTATACTCTTCTAGATAGTTTACAAATGCAGATACATTTTCATTGGCACACAACACAAAAAGAATGTAAATAGCTATTGTTTCACTTTTTCCTTAAGGTGGCTAAAGGGTTCACACTAATAACTGTACCTATTAACACCTAGAAAACCCACTATCTCCCATTAACACCTTAATACCTAATTTTAACTGCGTCACAACTTCACCAACTAATTTCTTACTGTGCCACAGGCTTCACAGGCCTCAAAGTGAGGCCCAGGCTGGCTTAGTTCAAACCTTACTCCAAATATAAATCATGTCCTCGTCCTCTAAGAAAATCTGCAAAGTCTGGTGTCTTATGGTGCGATTTAACATTGGGGTTCGATACCCCCAACTCCTATTTTGTGCCCAGGTGGCTGAACCATATGTCTGTATTATTCATTCAGGATGCCACTCCTAATTGCCCCACTTTAGGTATACCCTGATTTCTCTGATTAGTTCTCTCTTGTTTATTTTTTTTAAAGCATCATACACTGGTATTCCTAAATAATCTTTGTCTCGGTTTGGTAACAGGAAAAATCCGGGTTGTATAATTCCTAGAGTATAACTTCCTTCCCATAGTGGAGGAAGTTTTGGATAAGCCCTTTTCCCAAAAATCTGGAATAAGCTTTTGGGTGCTTTTCAGTACTCATTTCTTTGGTTATTAATGTTGTCCCAAAATTTAGATATTTCAGTGATCCCATAATACGGATTTTTCCTAGGGTCATTACACGGGAAAAGTTTAATCTTTTTTTCATATCTACAACTCTTTTTCCTCTCCTGGGTCCAATATTGTGTTGGTTTTTCAGGAATCTGCCATGTGAAAGTTTCATTATGAACTTTTTATCTTTTGTAGGAGGTTTGTCCTACTTTGTCCAAGAATTCTTTTCCCATATGCCAGAGGCACTCCTCTCCTATTATTTCTGAACTTAATATCCAATCTTCTGGTCAGTTTTCTCCTTATATATTGGTTCTGTTCCATTTTTGAAGTTCAACTGGGACTAGGCTACTACCTTTCTATGGCCACTTTTCAGATATTAAAGCTCCCACACACACCTGGCAGTTAACAACATTTAGTTCTTTCCTAATTCTTTCCTCTAGATCTACAATCATGTTCTTTCCTAATTTTGGAATTTCTATTTTGCTTTCTAATTGTTGTTTGAGATTTGAATATAAACCTCCACAGGGAGTTGGCTCGGGAGTGGGTTGCTGTAGTTGTTTTCTTTGCTTGCTATTATTGGCTCCTGTATTAAATCTTGCATCAAATCTTGCTCCCTTTTCTATTCTCAGGTTTAACCCATGGAAAAACAAACCCATTTGTCACCTGGTGGGCATCCATGTTTTGAACCTAGAACCTATGTAACCCCATACATTTGGGCATTCTGTAGGCAGGTGTCTACTTCAGATGAGTTTTAACAGTGGTGGCTGAAAGCCAGGATAGTAATCAGTAGGGTGATGAGGATGAGGAGAAGCAGAAAAAGACAGAAGTGTGGGACAAGGAGATGAAGCTGGAGAAGTGTCTATGGAAGAGAAGGGGGAGCCAGGAGAGCAGGCAGTGGAAGAAAGAGAAGAAGTGACACCTAAGGAAAAGGGAGAGGCTGTGGAAGGATAGGCAGAGACAGCAGAAGTGTGGGCAGCAGCTGCTGAGAACCAGAAAGAAGTTGCAGAAGAGGAAGCGCAGGGATCCTGGGAACTAGGGGTTTTCCTAAGGATAAATAATCCTCATAACTGCTTGTCCCATACAGAGAGGACTGTCTATTGTTCAGGGGGTTTAAATCCCTTGGAGAGGCAGAACAGGCATTAGGGAAGACAATGTTGTTGCTGAGCATAATCAGGAGAAGGAAAAGAAGCTGCAGACAGAGGGGCTGCTCACTGCCAAGTCTGATTGTATGAGGAGACTTCAGGCAGAGCTTGGTGATGGATATGAGAGAGGAAATCTTAGAGGGAGAATGACAGGATGTATAGTCTATAGCCCTAAACCGAATTCAAACCAGAGAAGATGGTCAAGGTTCGCACACTGCAACCAAACATTACCATAAACAATGACTGAGAGATCCAAGTTATTTCAGGATCAGTTAAATTAAGAGGTGGGAGACCATGTAAGTATTCTCATCCTGAATGTGAAGGTTGTGTCTGCATTAACCCCAAGGACAAGCCATAGGTGAAAGCACACAAAGAGCTTTTAAATAGTGGCTCAGTTATTTACCCAAGTGTAGTGGTGTGGTTTTGGTTTTATCAGTTTTATATATGTATTTGTTCCTTGTTTTATATTCTTTTTATAAGTTGTAATGGTTTTCCCCATGTCACCCATGTTCCACCCTTTTTGGTTTTACCCCAATCCCAGTTATATGTCAATCATAAGTTATACAGCCCCTGGGTCTTGTCTGTCACTTTGGGGTCTCTCCCAAAAGTCTGGAAAGTTCCAGTAAGGACCCCAAGTGATTGGACAAGACTTTAGCTGTCTCCCCACCCGAGTTATTGATTTGTTACAATGTATGTCATTTACCTGGAGAGCCATACCCCCTTGGTCCCTGATTTGTCCCCAGTTAAACCCATCCCTGGGTTCCTCCCCCCAATAAAAGGCATCACATTGGGGGGTTTCCCGCTTTTTTTCCCTCGCCTTTCTTCCCCGCTGCTTCTGCTGAGGGGTGTCTGCTGGAGCAGATACCCTGATGAATAAAGCCAGCAGTTAACCCTGAACAGCCTCCCTCTTTTTTCCTGCTGTCGTTGCTTCACTCCTTCGGGCAAGCAAGAACTCACAGGGATCGGTAAGGTTCATCCTGCTACCAAGCCGTACCCTTTACTGTCGAGGTGTCAGGGCTAGCCGAGGCAGAGACAAGACACCTCTTCACCCAAGGCCAGTTTCATCCAACTAAACAAAGCCATTTGTCTGCCTGGGTGCTACAGGACTCGGCCAGGGGAGAAGGAATCCAATGTATCTTTGACAAAAGAAGCCAATTAAGCTTAAGCACCACACATGATGACCATTTTTCATAGATTTATCCACTGTTGGAGGTGGTGACTTGAATATCTTTGGGCACTTCTTTGTGGGTAGCTACCACCGCCCATGATAAATAGCATTGTATCCATGTGAACTAAACAGTGTGAAAAATCTATTTACTATAACAAGCTGCACAGATTAACGTCTTAACCAGGTTAATTCTCTTCATCCAAGAATACTCAAAGAACTGACGATATTATCACAAGGCCTCTCTCGATGATTTTTGAACAGTTTTGGGAATCTGGAGATGTCCATCCTGACTGGATGCTGGCTAACAGTTTTCCAAAAGATCAAGAAGGATTAGCCTGGAAACTACAGGCCTGTCAGTCTCATTTCAATGCCTGGTAAAATTATGGAGAAGATTATTCAGGGAGGCATTGAAAAATATCTGGAGGACAATGCAGTCCTTGGTCAAAGGCAGCATGGCTTCATGAGAGGGAAGTCCTGCTTCTCAAACCTGCTTGGATTTCATGACAGTGTAACCCACCAAGTTGATCAAGACAGGTGATGCTGTCTTTTTGAATTTCAGTAAAGCTTTAGATCCTGTCTGCCAGGACCCTTCTGAAGAAAATGTCCAGCCCCCAGTTGGATAAACATGTCATGTGATGGGTGAGCAACGGGCTCACAAATCATGCACAAGTGACAGTGCATGGGTGACATCAGACTGGTGACCTGTCACTAGTGGGTTTTGCTCTACTGTCAGCCCTGTGCTCTTCAACATCCTCATGAAGGACCTGGATGCAGGACCTGAAGGAACAGTAAGCAGAGTTTGCAGACAAAACTAAATTAGAAGGACCTGTTTACTCCCTCAAGTGCAGAGAGACCTTTACAAATAGGAGACATGGGCAATCATCAACCATATGAAGCTTAACAAGGCTGAAGGCACTTGCAGGAGACCCTGTATGTTAAAAATGACCCTATAATACTGGCTTTTGCATTTATGTATTAGGTTTTACATGTTGTTATTGATCCTAACTATTCAAATATTGTGCAATTTATAACCCCTTTTAGCTGCTTGCTAATATAACATAATTTATCATTCTAAGTATGCACTGTATAGCCTATGGAAATAGTAGTGTGATGAATATATTATATTTATATATACACCACAATGTTTATAGAAATAACAGTGTGATTAATGTATTGTACTGTAGGTGTTTGCAAAACGTAAAATGTTAAAATACCGCTATGTAACTGAGAGAATTGTATAAAGCAATTATGTTGTTTCCCACATCTGCTAACTGACCTCATGATAACCATGACACACAAACCAGAACATCCGAGGAAAATCAGAGAGGAACTTGTTAACGCCTCGTTATCAGGGAAGTGTGAAACACAAAGTGAAGCCACAAGAAGGTATAAACTATATTAACCTGATCTGCAGGATGTCATGTAGATAAGTCCGAGTGAAAAACCAAAACAAAAGAAAGTTCCTACAACATCAAAAGCTCCCAAGTATGTTTGAATAATGCAGGAAACTTATGAATATGTATGTGCCTCAGTAAAGTAACTGTATATTGATAACACTGCCTTAATGTACCAGTGTGTTCACTGGCCAACAGCCAGGAGCACCTCAGAGCTGGACATTGTCCTTTTTTATTCCCTTATTAAACTTTTGAAAATAGTCTAAGAGTGAACTTACGTTTTTCACAATTTGGAGGTTCCACCAAGATGCAGACCTCGAGTCTCCGTGGCTCTGGGTGGTCCCTGGCAGGAGGCACCCCACTTGATTAACCAGCTCACTTGGGTTTTCTCTGCTGCTACTGGACTGCATGTTTAACCCTCGGAAGGAAATAAATTGTCTTCCTCCTCCATACCCACCAGCCCTCAATGCACTCCCCTTCCACAGCCGCACGGACCCAGCCAGAATACCAGGGGAAGAACGGCCCAGCAGGAGGAACTGAAGAATGAGAACCAAGCAATATCATTATACCCCCTTCAGGAAGTCCCACTGGGAGGAGCACATGGGGGAATTGAGTTTATAACTGTCCCACTTAACTCCTGCAACGTGAGGAAATTTAAAATAATAATTGAGAGGTCTACTAGAAGATCCTAATTGGATTAGCAGAACAAGTAGACCAGTATTTGGGGCCTAACATTTATACTTTAAGATAAAATGCAATCCATACTAAACCTTTTGTTTACATACAAAGAAAAACAAATTATCAAAGTAGCAGGGATGCAGATACAGGAGAGGGAACATGCAAATGGATGCCCTGGGGAGAAGATTCCATCACAATGCCCAATGTGGGACCACAATAACCCCAGGGGAAGGCAAAACATGGAAGAGCATAGAACACTAATTATCAGGGGAACTAGGGAGGCTGCTCCCCGAAGTCAGAATGCCCATAAGACATTTGCTGAACAGCAAAAGAAGGAGGAGACTCCAACTGAATGGCTAGAGTTTAAAGAGAAATATAAGACAGTACTCAGGATTGGACACCGATACAGCAGTTGGACAACTTTCGTTAAAAGTAAACCTTGTCACTCATGCTTGGCCAGATATAAAAAGAAAAACAGATTAAAAGATGGGCAAAATAGAGGATTAAATGACTGGTTAAAAGAACCCCAAAAAGTATATGTATCGAGGGAAGAGGAGAAAGCAAAGGCAAAAGCTAAAGTAATGGCAGTGGCTATTGCCCAAGAAAACCACTGTGCAAAGACCCACTCCAAAAAGAGGTGAGGCCTCATTCAAGCCAGAACAAGGGGGACCGAGAAGAGATTAAGGTGAAAAGAGCCCTCAGAGAAAGAGGCCCTAAAAAGAAAAAAAGGGAAATTTAATAATTGAGGCCAATCTGTCATTATTGCAAAGAAATTGGACACTTAAGATGAAACTGTCCACTGAGAGAAAAGATCTGAAGTTTTCAAAGAAGTTCAAGAAAAAGACAAATAGAGGCATCAGGAGCTCTGTCTCCTAGAGTTGAAATATCACAAGAGCCCTTGATAACTTTAAAACTAGGTCCTCAGGAAGAGGAATTTGAATTTTTTGTGGATATGGGGGCAGAGAGGACATGTGTTTGTAGAATTCCAAAAGGATGCTAAAAAAGCCAAAATACAATTCAGGTAATAGGGCCAAAAGGAGAAGGATTTAAAGCACTAGTTACAAAACATGTGATATTTGAAAGAACAAACAAAATAATGAGAGATGTTTTATTTGTACCAGGGGCAGGATGTAATTTGCTGGCAAGGAATCTACAAATACATTTAGGCATCAGGGTGCTGCCAGAAAGGGCGAAAATGGTAGCCAAACTTCTCTGGTTAAAAGAAGAAGATGAAAAGAAGATGAAAATTAAAGAAGTAGTCTGGGCCAAGCCTGGAAATAGGGGCAAGTTAAACATAACCCCTATGGTAACTAAAATAACTAACCAAGATTGCCCAATTTCAGTATGGCAATACCCATCTTCTTTGGAGGCGAGAAAAGGGTTGCAGACAGCAATTCAAGAATTAATTAAAGATAGAACTTTATACCCATGCATTTTGCCCCATAATACTCCCATATTACCAGTAAAAAAATAAAATGGGACATACAAGCTTGTCCAAGACCTGAGAGAAGTAAACAAAAGAAGGGGAGGACAGTGTCAAAAACTATGTCCTGTCTATAGCACAAGCTTTAGAGGATCTGCAGGAAAAGGGGAGAATCCCACAGCCTGCTACTCTAGATTTCAAAATTCATAATGTAAATCTTGGGGACTAGGTAACAGTTAAATCATGAAAAGACCAGCCTTTAACCCCCAATGAGTAAGTTCCTTTCAGGTTCTGCTCACCACCAAATGAGCTGTACAAACTGCAGAGCAAGGCTGGACTCATGCTATCAGAATAAAAGAACCAGTAGAAGAACTCTACGACTGGAAGATCATCACCTCCAGAGAAGAACCGAAAATTACTCTAAAACGAAACACACGGGCTCAATGTGGCAAGTGAACTATGGACAACCACACATCAATCCAGACTGGAGAAGAGTTTCCTGTGGGCTTTATCAGCTCTTTTATATTCCCGATATAAAAGGGATATACTCCCCAAGGCCAGAGGCTTTCCAAACTCTGGGGCAGTAATTTTACTACCTCCCCAGTCAGGGGGTTCAGGATTATATACATTAACAAACACTGGGTCCATAAATCCTAGAGTTTTTGCTTTAGCCTGTGACCTGCAAAAAGAAACCCCATCAGCTCTCTCTAGTGAAACATTTTCCAGATTTATTCCTGGTCACATACCCTGCTTGTAACATGCTGGAGCAACACATCCAAACCGGATACAATGTCAGTGTGAAAACTGTGGCCAGTTCTAGTGGTGTAACTCCCCCAGGCAGCAAGCCTGTTGTAAAATTTGTCGAGAGAAAGGAGAAAATTCAAACACCAATCGAAGGTAAGTACCAATTCTAACACTTTGCTGTGGAGTTGAATGGGTGCCTCCCAATATTCATGAGCTATTAAAAGCTGAGTAGATGGCTGTAGTAAATCAAAGACCTTCTTTTGAGTGCAGACAACAACTCCATATGATGAGGAGGTAATAAATTCCTATTCTACAAGTGAAATTAGTAAGTGCTGGCTGATTAAGGAACAATAAAGAACCACAATACAATAAAAGCAGATGACAAATATAATTTTGTGATAAAGGGATTAGGAGGCAAGACCAGATTAATGACTATACGCGCCACCAAGAAGATCATACTTACATGGTGCGGGCAGCAATCCCGTAAGGTATGGAAGATGGGGATACACATTATGCTGGACTCCTATTACTCCTAATTAGTCTTTTCCCTCTTGGGAATTCAGAGGATCCATGTCACAAATGCAACAGACTGCTGTACCATGAAAAAAGTCAAGGTTCTTATTTAAGCTTTCATATCACCACTAACAAGACTGGGTGGGCTTCATCTGCCTGAAATGTACCTGAAGGCGCTTCAATAAATACAACCACTTGTTATTCCCTTAATTTTGTCTGGTCTCTCTTTTTAGGCAGTCCCAAAATGCCATCTGTTCAAAGTGCTCTCTTTTCCCCCCCTCTACTCCACCTTTCCCATCGTGCCCTGAATCCCCAGCTCCAACCCCCGATCTTAGCTGGGGGGTCCCACTCCCCTCCCACTCGTTTTGGGGATCCCACCCTGCTTTTCTTCCCTCCCTCCCACATCTCCCATCATGTCCCCCTTCCCGTGTTCACTGCCCACCCAAGTTCTCTTGGCTCTTAGCTGAGGGGCTTCCAGCACCACCAGTATGGCCCCAGCTGCCCCCACAGGCCCCATCCGCAGCTCTGGGCAGGTGCTGACACCCCAAAAGCAGCCATGCTGTGCCGTGGGAGGCTCCAAGATCATCCGGTGTTGCTTGATGCTGTCGTCCAACAGGATGGTGTTGGCAGTGGGGTTTTCCTGCAGCCAGGGTGATGCTGGGCTGGAGACAGAGCAGAGGAGAGGGGGAAAGGGGCTGTGACTTCCTCCTCACCTGCCTGGTTGTCCCAGGGCATCTTCCTCTTCCTTGAAGCCTCCTCCTCCTTCCAATGGCCAAGGTTTGAGAAAAAGAAATCCTGTTTTCCTGAGAAAAACAAGGTTTGAGAGCATTTGGTTGGGGATTCCCCCTGCCCAAGCCCATCTCTAGAAGTCATCGGACATCTTCTGTCCATAAAAACCTCCAGACCACCAAGATTCAGCCCAAAAAAATCTCCAGACTACTTCTAAGATTTAGCAGACCTCAGAAATACCAAGACTGAGCCCCCACAGGACTTGGACGGATCATGGTCATCCCAAAACAAGCTCCCCAAGAGTTTCCCCTCTCTGCTCTCTACACTTTGGACTTCTGGGGGTCCTGCGTATATTGAGGGTTCTCTCTGGCGACCCCCCCCCCCCCCCCCCCCCGCCCCGGCAGGCTGTCAGGGGCCCCAGGAATCCCTAGGGTCCCCCCCCTCTCTGCTCTTCCGAACCTGGGCTTCTGGGGTTCCCCCTTCTCTATGCCGCTGGGGGTTCCCTGGCTCCCCCTCGCTGGGCTCCCACTTAGCGATGCGAGGCTTTTGGGGTCCCAGTGCTCCCGTTTCCCCTGACTCTGCTTCAGGCTGCAGGGAGCTCCAGGGGCTTCCCCTCGCCAGGCTGTTTTCCTCTCCAGGCTGAACCCTGGGGATCTCCTCTCTCTGGGCTGCACACTTCGGTATCCCAGTGTCCTGTCCCCCGTCCCCCCGAAGAACAACCTCCCGGAAACCCCCCAAAATCTCCCCCAAAGGCATTTGCGGCTCAGTTTTGGAATCTTTCAAGCTCCAAAAAGCCCCTCTCTCTCTCCCCCCTACACCCTCCGTCCCCAAAAATACCCTCCACGGACCCCCCAGGATATTTGGGCGAGCTCCCTATCCGCGATCACTTGCGAGATGGGGCGGGGGACAATGCGCCATGGGATGGGAGGGCTGCGGACACAATGACGGCTGGCCCGCGTGGCCTCTGCGGTTCCACTTCCTGCTCCTCCTCCTCTGCTTCACATCTTCCTCCCCTTCCTCCTCCTCCACCACCCCTCCTCCTTCTTTTAATCCCCTCAGTCCTTCTTCCGCTGTTTCTTCATCACCACTCCACCATCCCCACTCTTCCTTCCCGCCACTCTTCCTTCCCGCTCCCCGAACTCCTGGCAGCCCGCAGGAGGAGCAGGGATGGAGCCGGGACAGGTCGGATGGGCAGCGCGGGCCTCTCGGCTGCTCCCACCCGCTGGGGACGGGGGAGAACCCGGCCCAGGGAAAAGGAGAGGGGAACTGGGAAAATTGGGGGCTGCAGATCCAAGCTGGGGCTTGTTGCCGTCCCCCCCCCCCCCCCCCCCGCCCCGGGTGGGAAATTCCATCCCTTTGGGCTCTTCCCAGAGGCCTGGAGATGTTGGAGGAGATGGATGAGAGATCCCAAGAGTTGGATTTTGGGGATAGGATCCGTGGGGAAGGGAATGTGCCGCTCCCTTCCCGGGGCAGGGTCACACCTCAGCCAGCTGTGCCCGCTGTGCAGGGGACACCTTGCCCTGATCCCAAGCCCTGTCCCACCTGCACGATCTGCTTCCCATCGGCCTCTTTCTCCTGTGGCCCTAAACCCAGCTTGGTGCCTAACAAAGGGTCTGGGGCGAGGTGCTAATGTTTGGCCCGGGCTCTCTCACTGTTCCCGGCCCCCGGAGAGTCCCGGGCTGACCGGGCACCGACTGCCCAGCGCCGCAGGGCCCCGAGCCCTTGCTCCGCAAAGGGTCAGTGTCCATCGCCAGCCCCTTGCCAGGGGCTCCGGACATTTCCCACCTGCGGCACAACCTGCAGCTCCCACCGCAGATCCCTGAAGTCCTCCCGTTGAGGACTGCAGGTTCCCCAACGAGACAGAATATTCAGTTCACAAAATCTTTGTTATCTCTGCTTAGATGTGCAAAACTAGCTGCTAGTGAGACAAATCTATCTCAGACTGAAGGATTCCCCCCAAAATGCTACATTCAGTTCTGATACACTATTAAGAAATCCAAGAGCAAAACAGAAAACTGATTACAGAATCTTGCAAAATCACATCCAAGAACATTTCGTCACAAAATCGCAAATATTAAAAAAAGCTGAGAAAGTCAATAACATTAGAAAACAAGCTTTGAACACCAGGACTAGAAGAGCTCAGGCAATACATTTGATTGGAATGAACCCCCTCTGACGTGAGCAATCCCATAGAATTTCCCAAACCAGGGAGCCCTGGCAGTTTCACACACAGCGATGAGACAAGCAGGGCAAACTCAGGACAAGCAGCTGCCAAAATTATAACTTCTACTTGCAATTAAGAACTTTGGTTTCAAGTTCTACTATAGCCACTATTAATATAGAGTTAGAAAGAACAAAAATAGTAGTAATAATAACTGTAACATTAACAATAATAATAATGATGATAATAAAACTCATACTAGGTTTGCATGGCCAGGCTTTGGTAAGGGAGGGACTCTAGGAGAACCTTCTGTGAAAGGCTGCTGGAAGCAGCTGCTCCTCCATGTTCTGCAGAGTCAACACCAGCCAGCTCCAGGATGGACTGGCTGCTATCCAAGGCTGGGCTAGTTAGAAACAGTGGTAATGCCTTTGGGATAACAGATTTAAAATCGGTTATCATGTAGTTATAACTGTGACCAGGGAAGAGCAGGAGGCAGAGGGTGAGAGGGTGAGAAAATGTCAGAGGAACAACTCTGCACACACCCAGGGCAGGGCAGGAGGAGGGGCAGGAGCTGCTCCAGGAGCTGATTGCCCTGAGATTTCGTTGTGGAGTCCATGGTGAGGCAGCTGGGCCCCTGCAGCCCATGGAGGGCACCGAGTGCAGAGATGCACCTGCAGCATCTGCAGAAGCCTGTGCTGGAGCAGGGGGATGCCTGAGTGCAGGCTGTGATCCCACGAGAAACCTGTGCTGGAGCAGGGACCTGGCAGGGATTTGCAAACCCGTGGAGAGGAGCCCACACTGGAGGAGGGTCCTCGTAAGACTTGTGAGCCCATGAAAGAGTGACCCATATTGCAGCAGTTTGTGAAGAACTGCTGTCCAGAAGATGAACTCATGTTGGAGAAGTTCATGGAGAAGTGTCTCCAGGAGGGACCCCTGGCACAGCAGAAGAATGACTCCTCTCCCTGAACTGCAGGAAAAAACATGTGATGAACAAACCAGAACGCCCATTCTCTGTGTCCCTGCACCCACTGGGGGAGGAAGTAGAGCTGGGAAGGAGGGAGGAATGGGCACAAGGTGTTTTTAAAGTTTTATTTTACTTCTCACTATCCTGCTCTGATTTTGATAGCAATAAATTCAATTAATGTCTCTCATTTTGAATGAGAGACATTTAATTTTTTTCCCATTATGGCATTTGCTGAGTGATCTCTCCGAGTCTTTATCTCAACTTATGAAGCCTTCATTCTATTTTGTCTCTCCTGTCCATCTCTGGAGGGGAGTGAGAGAGCAGCTTTGGTGGGTGCCTGGCATCCAGCCAAGGTTAACTGACTGCACTTCTTTTCTTTCATTCTTTCTTTCCAGAGGTCACAGTGAAGAAGTTGAGTGGGCCTTTGATGGAGAGAGTGAAGGTGGCAGGGAGTTGCAGGGACAGGAGCCACAGGGATGTGGTACAGGCATCAGAGGGGCACAGGCAGCTGACAGGGCAAGGCCTGTGTCCCTGGCCCAGCAGCAGCCCCACGCCCTGCTCAAGGCACTCCCACCAGGGGCTGGGCCCCAGAGGCAGGGGGAGACCCCAGTACCAAGGGCAGCGTTTCTGCCCCAATCCCTGTCCAGCCCAGCCTCCCCCATGTGTGCAGTGACCGCCGGCACAGGCTGCTCTGAACAGCGTGACTTGCTGGGGACATTGTGAGCTGCCCCCACTGTGACACTGCCCTTGGGAGTTCACAGGCACCAAACAAATCACAGCTCCGCTCCTCATGATGTCACAGGCACCAGAGCACATCACGGCCCTGCTCCTTGTGATGTCAGAGGCACTGGAGAACATCACATCACAGCCCTGCTCCTTGTGATGTCACAGGATTTACAAGTGTCATGAGTGTGGGAAGAGGTTTCAGAGCAGCTCCTACCCCCTCCTACATCAGAGGATTCACACTGCAGAGAGGCCATACAAGTGTCCCAAGTGTGGCAAGAGCTTCAGGCACAGCTCAGCCTTGATCCAACACCAATGGAGTTAGAAGCCCTGAGTGTGGGAGGAACTTTGTGTGCTGCTCCAGCTCCATTCCCCACGGGAGGATCCATGTTGGATGATCCTCAGTGACCCACATTAGGCAGAGCTCTGGTGATGCGTGGTGCCAGTGATCTGTGTGGGGAAGACACCTGGCTGGGGGGCTCCACCTCTTCCTGGCTCCCAGTGGCCTTGATTTTCTTTTCATTTCTTTTTGTCCTTTCCAAACACCCAAAACCGGGGTAAAAATAAAGACCTTGAACTAAGACATGGATGGAAACATGGGGGGAACTAGCAGGGGCTGTGGAGGATGCTGGACTTGAGGGAGTTGAGGGCCCCTGGGAGGCACTTGGGAGTTGCTCAGGACTTTGGGGACCCCAGGCTGAGTGGCTCTGGCTGCGCTGGGAGACCCTGGCTGAGGATCTGGGGCAGCTGATAAAGGACCCACAGCCCTGGACCTATCCCCATGTCCCCCTGTCCTGATTTCTGGTATCCCCTGTCCCTAATGCCTCTCTCCTCACTGCCACTCCCGTGCACGTTGCCCCTTCTGGTGTCACCCCGATCCCGTCCTAGTCCCATCCCAGTCTGGATCCCATTCCCAGTCTCACTCTCTGTCCCTGTCACGTATTCTGTCTGGTTGCCGTTCCCATATTCTCAGTCCTGTATTCCCTTTCCTGTTTCCGTTCTTGAAAAAAATGAAATTTGGAGAATTGAAACCCTTGATTGTTATGTAATAAGTGTACTAATATCTTGAATGTTTCTTTTGTAATGTAACAGTAAAAAGCCACCTCCGTGCCCACCCCCCCCCCCGGGCGGGGCGGGGGGGGCAGTGAAAGGGGGCTGCCTGGTCGCTTAAAAGCCGCCCGCAGGCACCCTCTCTCTGACCCCAGTGTAGACTGCCTGCCGCCTTGAAAGAGAAAGAGCCTGCACCCCCCCCCCAGACCCCGGACCACCTTAAAAACAGACCTCGGGAGCGGGCTCGCCCGCTCCCTTCAAAGAAGCCTGGCACCGCGGCTCCCCACCCCCACCCCCGACGCCAGAGTGAGACGCCCGCCGCCAGGGCCGGGCACTCCCGCCGGGGCCGGGGGAGGGAAAGCTTGCCCACTCGCCACTGCCGCTGGGGCCGCGCTCCTGGACTCCCTGCTGCTGCCACCGCTGCTGGAGCAATGCCATGTGTTCCCGCGGTTGCCGCCGACCCCGGCTCCCAAACCGCTCCAGCATGGCACAGCCGATAAGAGCGGCCCGCCGCGCTTTGTTCTCACCACAGCCTCGTCCCACAGCTGCGCCGATAAAACAGCGCGTCCCCCGGCAGCCATGGGGCCGGGTGCCCCCGCCGCTGCCGCCAGGCAGCCAGCCGCCGCTGCTAGACGGCGCGTCCCCGAGCTCCTAGGCCGCATCCCCGGGCCGCCAAACCGCCGCCGCAGCAGCTGGCCCCGGCCCGAGCCCGGCACAGAAAACCCCAAAGCCCGCAAAACCACCACATGATGCACTCAGCCGGGCAGCCACCAGACTGCCGCCCCGCTTCAAAAAGAACACGCTTCGTCCCCACCTCACAGCCCCGGCGCTGCCCACCATCGAGACCTCCGAGACGCCATATCTGATTGTGAAACTGCCATGAGGTTCTTAAAGCCTGCAGCCCTATGCCCCGGAGCAACCCTGTACATGCAAATTAGAAATCCCAGGTGCATCTTGGGACCCTTTTAACACCAAAAACCCCTTATAAAAATAAACCGAAGTGACATTTAAACCCACAAAAACCAATACTAGGCCGTGTGTACCCTAGAGCATCAGTGAAACTGATTTTTCCAGTTTTTGTAACTCACTGTGACTTTAAAGTACCAAACCAGGAGTGAGACCCCGAGGCAAACAAAGAGAATTCAGAACTCTGGGAACACTCCCAGTGAGGGAAGAGTTCTCCAGCCCTGCTGAACTTCCTGCTGCAGAGCTGAAAGGACCCTCCTCCTCCAGGGCGTCACCGGGCTGCCAAACCCCTCGAGCAACCATTGTAAGAGCTGATTAATAAAGGCATTTTAAGGAGAAAAATATTATCTCCACCCATTTATAACAGTTCTCGTACTCCCATTTGCATATTTCCATTTCTACATTCCCTCTTTCGTTCCCACATTCCCATTCCCGGTCCCGTTCCCATATTCCAGTTATTGTATTTCCAGTCCCGTTCCCTTATTCCCATTCCTGATCCTGGTCCTATGTTCCTATTCCCCATCCCATCTGGTTCCTCTTTCCATATTCCCAAACCCATTGTTCCCATATTCCCAACTTCTGTCCCGTTCCAGGTCCCAGTCCTGTATTTCCAGTCCCATTTCCAGTCCCTGTCCCCTCTCAACGGATGTCACCGCCATCGCTCCGGCCCCCTCCGGCCCTCAAGTGGCCAGGGAAACACCACAATGGTCCCGCCCACCAATCAGAGTGCGTGCTCCCCCTGTTATTTGCATAGCTCAGCCCCCTCACCGACTGCGCCCACTGCTGGCTGTAGCCGCGTCCGGGCATGTTTCCTCCCAGTTCCTTCTCAGTGCTCCCAGTAACAGCGATACTGAGAGGGAAGGCGCTCCCAATTCCTTCCCGCTGCTCCCAGTATTGCTCCCTGCTACTTTTGCCGTGTGGGGCGGGGCCGCTTTGGGGACACCCCCAGGGCATAGTGCGGCTTTTAGGTGTCGGCACTGGCCGTGCCGGACTGAGGGTGGAGGAGGAGTGAGAGAAAGATGAGAGAGAAGGAAGAAGAGGAAAAGGAAGGAGAAGAAAAGGAAAAAAGGAAAAGCAAGAGCGAGAGTGAGAGGAAGAGGGGGAGCAGAAATAGGAGGAGGACGAAGAGGAAGAACAAGAAAGGGAGGGAGAGAGAAGGAGGAAGAAGAGGAGTTGGGATGAAGAGCAGCAGCAGAAAACCACGTGGTTGCCCCGTCCGCCCGCTCAGGCCGCAGCTTCCCTGGCCACGGCAGCATTACCCCTCCCGCTCTGAACCCGTGGGTGAGCGGGAGCTCGGCCGAAATTCATCGGTGGGGGGGAACCTCTGGAGGTATTTTTTTGCGGGGTCCCCCTGAGCAATCACCCGGTGCCAGCCAGGGGGGGCGATATCGGTGTTGGGGATCCCTTGGTGAGAGCCGGGGTGGAATGCCGGAGACTCGGAATGAGGAGACCTGAGAGGGGCGACCCCCAACCTGGGGGACGCCCAGTAGATGGAAGGGGTGGGGGGAAAGTGGAAATGAGCGTGGTCCAGGCCACACGATGCTGAAATGGGTGGTGACTTTTCGAGCTGGATGTGGGCAGCGGGACCATCAAACCCAACACGCTCAACCCTTGTTTTTCCCTCCCAAACTAGGATTTCTGATTTGCAAACTTTGGCAGTATAGAGGAGGAGGCTGCGAGGAAGAGGAAGATGTCCCATGACCCCCAGGCAGGTGAGGAGGAAGTAACTGTCCCTTCCTCCCCCCCGGCTCCTGCTCCATCTCCCAGCTCAGCATCACCCCTGGCTGCAGGACAACCTCCTTGCCAGGGATGGACTGGAGGGATCTCCTTCCCTTTCTCCCTGGCAGAGGCAAATCCCATCCTCTCCTTGTCCTTCCTCCCCCAGGCACTGGGCTGCAGACAGAGACCAGGGAGGACAAAAATCTGTGGCAGAACCTCATGGAAGAGCCTGTTTTCAGTCCCTCCATGGCACAGGAACCCAACAGGGAGGAAAAGCCCTAGAGATCCCACATGAGGAGGGGCTGCAAACAAAAACCACAGAGATCCAAGGACAGACTCATCCTGGGCCAGAAAGGTAACTGGAGATGCAGCCAGAGCTCAGCGCTGGGTATCCATGAGTAGCTTCACGATGGGGAGAAGTCTCACAAGTGCTCAAAATGTGGGAAGGGTTTCAGTAAGAAATCCTACCTGACCTGTCACTGGAATATCCCCACTGGCGAAAGACCCTATGAGTGTGGGGAGTGTGGGAAGAGCTTTAAAGACAGCTCTGGCCTGATCATCCACCACAGGATTCACACAGGGGAAAGGCCCTATGAATGTGCAGTGTGTGGGAAGAGCTTCAGTGAGAGCTCCACTCTGACCTGGCACCAGAGGAGCCACAAGGGAGAACGACGCCATGAGTGTGAGGAGTGTGGGAAGACTTTCAGCCAGAACTCCCACCTGATCAGCCACCAGAGGATCCACACAGGGGAACGGCCCTATGAGCGTGGAGAGTGTGGGAAAAACTTCAGAGACAGCTCCAACCTGATCTCCCACCAGAGGGTCCACACAGGGGAAAGGCCCTCTATGTGTAGAGAATGTGGGAAGAGGTTTAGATGGAGCTCCAACCTGATCCGGCACCAGAAGACCCACACTGGAGAACGGCCCTACAAGTGTGGGGAGTGTGGGCACAGCTTCATCCATAGCAGCCATCTGATCCAGCACCAGAGGAGCCACACAGGGCAGAGGCCCTACAACTGTGGAAAATGTGGAAAGATGTTTCCGACCACCTACCATCTCCTCAGGCATCAGCGGATGCACACAGAGGAGAGCCCCCACGAGTGTCCCACGGGTGGGAAGAGGTTTCAGACCAGCTCAGATCTCCTCAGGCATCAGCAGATTCACATGGATGAGAGACCCTTCTGCTGCCCCAACTGTGGGAAGGGGCTTCAAGTACAACTCACATCTCATTAGGCACTGGCGCATCCACACTGGGAAGGGCTCTATGAGTGACCCGAGTGTGGGAAGAGCTTCTCCAGGAGCTCTCACTTGACCCAAGACCAACAGAACCACCAGTAGAGAAGCCCTGTGAGTGTTCTGTGTTTGGGAAGAGCTTTGTGTGCTGCTCCAGCTCCATCCCCCATGGGAGGATTGGCATTGGATGATCCCCAGTGAGCCTCATTGCGCAGGGCCCTGGTGATCCATGGTGCCAGTGATCCATGTTGGAAAGACACCTGGCTAGGGGGCTCCACATCCTGCTGGCTCCCCGTGGGCACCTGGACACATCCACAGACCAGCATCAGAAATCCATGGTGGAGAGCCAATTTGTCGACTTCTGATGCCAGAAAAATCTCCTCTTTTGCATTTTCTGGTGGCATCAAGAAACACTGGATGGCCTTGGAGGTGTTCTCCAACATAAATCCATCATTTTAATCCTCTCTGGCCCACAGGCATCTTCCACAGCCAAATGGGGAAGGATTGGAGCAAAACCCATGATTTTGGAGACAGTGGGGTGGGAACCCTTCCTAAAAAGATTCTTCCCACTCACCTAAGCACGTGGATGCTCAGCTGGCACAGACACATAAATCCTTTTGGTTTTGCCTTGATTTTATTTTTGTTTCTCTTCATCCCTTTGGAACCCCTGAAACTGGGTAAAAATAAAGATTTTGAACTAAGACATGGATGAGGACATGGGGAGACATGGACATGGGGGACATGCCCATGGATGGAGACATGGGCGGACTTGGAAATAGGTGGGGACATGAGGAACATGGATGAGTGTTGGAAAGAGGGAGATTGACTCAACCGATGTTGATCAATCAGGCTCAATTTTATTTGTTTCCTCGCTTACATTTATATTCTAAGTAATAAGCTCATACATATTGCAAAAGCCAAGCTCTTGATTGGTAGTGACTAAACAATAGCTTACTTCATGCTATATCAGCATATTGCAAAAGTCATATCTCTTTGTAGTGTTCAGTTCTTCTTTTCTCATGATCTCAGTTCCTCACCCTCATTCTGTTGTTTTCTAATAGTTCTGCCAGGAACATGCTGGCCTTGTCCTAGCTTCTAATTACAAGATTAATCTGAGAGTTATTGTGTCCCTTATCCTTTAACCATTCTTCAGCCATCTTCTCCACAGATGAGGGGGACAATGGCATGGGTGCGGACATGGTGGGACATGGACATGGATGGGGACAAGAGGGGACATCTGTTGGAGTCCAGGGCATCCCTCTGGGCACCCTGGGAAGATCACAGACCTCGGGAGAGAGGCCTGGGACCCGAGAAAGAGGGTCTGGGAGCTGTGCAGGGGGGTTTGCCTGGCACAGGGCCCAGAAAGACACAGTCTTTGATTTTGGTCCATGAGAAAAACATCCAACAGAGAGAAGAATTGCAAGTCACAGATGTGTAACAGAGAGTAGTGCAGTTTATCACTATGTAGAAGATTTTGTAGTTTTGGGATTTTTAGAATGTAGATGCAAAGGGACAAGATGGAGATTTTAGGGCGGTGCCCTGGGTTCTTCTTCTCCCTTGGCATCCATCTTCTGCAGTGATGTGGGCACAAAGTAGTTTAAGTGGACTGGGTCAAAGTAGACATGACCCTGTTAGTATAGGTGATAGACATTGGCACAGAATTGTAAACAGCCACGTAGTTTTCTGTATAAAAGTAGAGTGACCTCCCATCGTGGGGGGAGTTGTTGCTAAATTTCTTAGGGAAAGAAAACATGGTATATATATATATATAGATATTGAACTACCTTGACTGAGGCCTAACCTGAGGCCTTAGGCCTGTGACACAGGAGTAAATTCTCAGTTAGCTGTGGTGCAGTTAGAATTAGATATTAAGGTGTTTGGGAAAGATAATAGGGTGTTGAATGTCATTGAATAGAATTGTTAGTATGCAGGTATTAGCCACCTTAAAAGTAAACCAAACAATGTGTGTTTACATTCTTCTGCTGTGTGCCAATGAAAAAGTTGTTACATGTATAAACAATGTAGAATAGTATATAAGTTGCTGCACTGCAGGTAATAAAGGGACTTTGTAGGATTAACCATAGTGGTCGGACCTACATTTGTTTCAGTTCAACCCTCTCTTATCATCGGTATCCTTGGCTTCATAATGGTGCCCAAGGACAGGGACCGCTTCGCTTAAATGTGTTTGTTCGCTTAAATGCGTTTCACTTAGATGCGTTTGCTTAAATGCAGAAAATCGTCTAGATGTGTGTTTGAGAACTCTGTTTTAATTACAGTGAGAGTTCTCGTGCGGATTCTGCCTTGCATGCAGGAAGAACCTGCAGAAGTTCTAGCTTAGATGCATTAAGAACTCATTAAGCCTCCTTGCTTGGACCTGATGCAGAACCAGTTTGAAAGCGGAGCGAGCCGAGACCGGACGGACCAAGCGGAAGGAGCGAGAGGGTTGGAGCCGCGGGGCCGACCATTTGAAAGCGTCAGTGCTATCCCGTGGCGAGAAGGTAAGCCACTTTTGGGAAACAGCTCAGAAACAGCACAAAGACAAAACATGAATGGTGACCTTAGCATGGCAGTGTGGCTACTTTATTATATTCTCTCTATGAGAGATAAAAAACTGAAGGAGTGTGAGTTAAAGCAGTTAACCCTGTGGGCCAAGAAGAAAGGAAAGTTAAGCAGACCTACACTTGCAGCAGAGCCCGCACGGAAGAGAAGGGGGGGCCCGCCTCCTCACAGAGCAACTGCGCGGAGTGGCCGTGACAGCGACAACAGCCCCGGCACAGCCCCGCAGCACCAGCGCAGCGCTCACCACACGCCAGCAGCCTGGCGCCGGCACTGGTGTGGGCTGTGTGGGGGTGGCACGGGCCGGACAGCAGGGGCTGCCGGTGACAGCGGAGTCCGGGCAGTGCGGAACGAACAGAGCAAACGCAGAGTTGGAAACTACAAATCCCAGGAGCCCTTGTGGCTGGTGCATGCACAGGCACAGAACCAGGGAACACAGCACAGGCACAGAACTATGTACTACAAACCCCAGAATACTTTGCAACAGGAACAAAGCGAGCGGGATGAAGCTCAAGCAGCAAGATCGCTCAGGGCAGCCTCCGGGGGACGTGTCGAGAGAGGACACCCCCGTGGACAGCGCCGGGCCGGCACAAGCAACACCAGAGTACAAGGCAGAGATGGGAGCGAGGCGGCACGGCCCCGCCCCTCCCCCGCATGGGGGGAGCCAGCCCGGCCTTGCACAGTAACAGCGGCGGCAGGCGGAGCCAGCGCAGGCAGGATCGGGGCACATGGAGGATGTGCAAGCAGGAAGCAGGTGTGGCCAGGGTGGAGAGTTTCTCCAAGGTGTTACCCCTCAGACCAAATGCCGGGGAGCCTGACCCCGCCCACAAGCAACACTAATACAAACACAGCAAGTTATATCCCTTCAGGTACAAAGAGAAGGGGAAAAGATGCCACGGATGACAATAACCCTCTGGTTAAGAGGGGCTGCATTCAGGCAGAATAATAAATCAATTAAAGTTACAGGTTTTATGAATTCAGAAGCAGAGATCTCGAAATCATTGGATGTTTGCAAAGCAGCTACATGATCAGAAACAAAAGACCTATTGTTATGACATGGAAAAGGATTTTTGATTATAATACTGAGGTATCTGGATCCAAGTTGAGTTGTGTCTTAGTATTTTACTGATATAAGAAGTGATTGCTATGTGGTTTTAAGTTTTGTTAAATATAAATTAAGTATAAGTTTAAGATTTGTTAAATAAAGTTGAATTTAAGATAAGGATTTATAAAGTTTAAGTGATAGATTTACATTTTATAAATTTAAAGTTTTATTGTATGTAGGTTTTAATTGTAAGTTTTGTTAAGATATGCTAATTTAATTTGCAGAATTTAGGGGTTTTTTTCAGAAATAAGAAAGTTTCAAAGGACACAGCTGTGATGAAACACTGAGAAGTTTGTGAATGAAAGAGAAGAAAATTTAACATTGTTATTGTTATAGGTTGTAAGTTATTTTGTAGGGTTTTTGTGTTTTAAAATAATAAGTTTTAAAATAATAAATAAGTTTAAGATAATAAGTTTGAAGTAATAAGTACTTTGAATTGTATCATAATACACTTGAGAATTTTTTATTATGTTCTTTAGTTGTTTAAGCATTTTATAATTATTGTTGTTAAAAGCTTTGTTTTAAAAATGTATTAAAGGATATCACTCTGGATAAAGCTGGGTTCTGGCCACACCTTGATTTTAACTAGAGGAGATGTGATCATTAACAAACCCAGATGTTTCTGCACCAAAAAACCAAATACAAGTCACTTTGACTTGACAATTTGACCTTATGACAGCTGGACCAGCTTTTGGAATGAATTTGGGAGCCTTGCCCAGGAAAGGATACCCAAGTCTTTATTGAAAAAGAGTTTTTCAGCTGTTGCAGAATCTGGGACAATAAGACTGCATTTTGGTAATTGACAATCATTTAAATTTACATGTGTTGTTGTTTGACAGTTTTAACTGTTTGTCATTTGGAAGATTTTCAGTTGTTGCATGTGAAACTTTTCCTGATAGATTTCAAGTTTGAATAAGAGTTGTACATTTTCAATTCAAAGTACAGTTTTTTACTAACCTATGGCAAAAAGTTTGCTTGTGTTTTCACAGATATAAAACACAAGAAAACTCCTGCAATGAATGCAAAAGTCATGTTAAGAACAGAATCTCTAACAGCTTTAAAAATAGAAAAGTGAGCACAAAGAATTGAACAAATGTTAAGACTGTAACCATCTTTTTGCCTTGTGTACAAGGACTTATAGCTTGGTTGGTTTTTTTCTTTGTGTTGTATAAATCTGTTTAATCATTTTAATTTACAAGCAGTTTTTACAGCTAAAAAGTAACATAAAAAAACTTATAGTTCTTAATACTCCTTTTAATAAATAGTTCAATTTATGTGGTTTTGCTACTTAAAAACTTAATCTATTTTGAAATTATTCTTTATTGTTATTATAATTATATAAATAGTTATGTTCTATGTGTTAAAGTGTATACAAAATGCAATTTGCCACGCCTTTGACTCAGTCTAGGTAGTTCAAAAGAAAAAATGGGGATCTGTTGCTAAATTTCTTAGGGAAAGAAAACATGATTTATATATAGACATTGAACTACCTTGACTGAGGCCTAACCTGAGGCCTTAGGCCTGTGACACGGGAGAAAATTCTCAGTTAGCGATGGCGCAGTTAGAATTAGATATTAAGGTGTTTGGGAAAGATAATAGGGTGTTGAATGTCATTGAATAGAATTGTTAGTATGCAGGTGTTAGCCACCTTAAAAGTAAACCAAACAATATGTGTTTACATTCTTTCTTCTGCTGTGTGCCAATGAAAAAGTTGTTACATGTATAAACAATGTAGAATAGTATATAAGTTGCTGCACTGCAGGTAATAAAGGGACTTGGTAGGATTAATCATAGTGGTCGGACCTACATTTGTTTCAGTTCAACCCCTTCTTATTATCGGTATCCCTGGCTTCAGAGAGTCACCTCGTGTCCAGGCTGCTGTGAACATCTTGGCTGGACACAGGGGAATCACATCGTGTCCGAGCTGCTGTGAACATCTTGGCTGAACACAGAGAATTGTAAGATAAGAACTAATAAACAACGCGAGAAACCAAGAAAACCAAGACCTTGAGACTTCTCATCCTTCTCGCGCCGAACACTGAGCAGACACCACAGAACCAGAGACAGAGTCAGATTTAAATCCTTCAGAGGTCAGGAGGGAAAATCACTCCCTCCGAGCCCACACGAACCACCAGCCTTGAAATCTCGGGTGAGAAAGAACCAATTAAACCCGAGACATCAACATGAATGGGGACACGGGGGGATATGGACATGGTGAGGTCACAAACTAGGACAGCATCAGTGTCACCAGCACCTTCATCTTGGCCATGGCAAAGTGCTGCCTTTATGCAGTTCCTGCCACCGTGTCCCCACTGTCACCACCGTGGTGTCCCAGCTGAATGTCACCACCCACCAGGGTGGGACAGGGAACTTGTTCAGCTGGTAGACAAGTGGCCCAGAAGTGAATGACAGCCACCACACTCAAGGAATCCAACTGCCTCTGGGGACAGGACAAGGGGCAGTGTCACCCGGGGAGTCACATAGCCTGGTGGTAGAGTCCCCCGACATATCCTGGTGGCTTCATGCACTAATATGTCATGGTGGCAGCGTCCCCACAGGTGTGGTGACATTGTCTCTGATGTGTGTCCTGATGGCATTGTGTCCCCTCCTCCTCATGTGTTCCCGTCCCCTCTGTGTCCATGACCCCTTCCCTGTGTCCCTGTCCCTCCCCCGTGTATCCCTGTCCCCCGCCCCCAGCGGGGCCAAAGTCCCCGAGGTCCTGGGGCTGTGTCCTGCAGGGTGTCCCCGTGTCCCTCAAGGTGTCGCCGTGTCCCGAAGGATGTTCGCGTGGCTGCTCCTGGCGGTGAGCGTCTGTGCCCGCCTCAGCACAGGTAGGGACATGCTACAACATCCCACAAAAGCCTGTGACACCCCACGGCATCCCATGACACCCCAGGACACCCTCTGTCCTCTGATTTTGGGTCTCCTTCTCCTCCCGTTTGGGTCTGTTCCCCCTAATTTTGGGTCTTTTCCCTCCTGGTTTGTATTCTTTCTCTCTATTTTGGGTCCTTTCTCCTTATTTTGGATCCCTTCCCCCTATTTTGGGTACCCTCCCTTTGCTTTTGGCATATTTTTGGGTGCCTCCCCCTCCTCCAACCCTCTCCCCAGCCCTTAACCTCCCTCATTTCACCCCACCCCCTGTCCCTCCAGGCGTGTCCCCAGCTGTGTCCCCAACTGTCCCCCCACGTCACATGGACTCGGTGCTTGACATCCTGGACACCCTCGAGTCTCCGTCCTGGGGCGGCTCCCCCGGCACCGCTGCGGCCTTGGGGAGGGGTCTAGGGATCTGCAGCACCCCAGGGTGCCGGGCGGTGCTGGGCGAGCCCCCTGGGACCCCCGAACGCCCCCCGGCTCTCACCCCGGGCCAGTGGCAGCTCCTGACCGAGCTCCTCCGCCACGACCCGGCGACACCAGAGCTGGGGGCGGTGCTGGCCCCCGACGGCTCCACGGTGGCTCTCGGTCCCCTCCTGGCCGGCATCGAGGCAGGGCTGAGATCCGGCGGGTTTGGGCGACCCCTCCCCACCCTTAACCCGCCCGCCGATCCCCTCTTGGCTGTCACCATCACCGAGGCTTTGGGGACATCCTTCCTGCTGGCGCAGGGGAGTGACAACAACGTCACTGCGCTGGGACCCGGCGGCTGCTGGGATGACGTGGAGAATCCCCAAAACTACACCTTGAGGGGTCCCCCGTCCCCTGTCCCCGACCCTGTGGCCATCGGGGCCATGGATGGGGTGGTCCTGGGGGCGCGGCTGGCCCGGAGACCCCTTCCGCTGGCCGAGCTGCTCCGAAACTACTACGGCACCGGAAATGGGTCGGAAGCGGGGAGACCCCCCAGCAGTTACCGGCGCCGGGATTTTGGGGCACTGGCTGGACAGGGGCGGCTGGAGAAAGAGGTGGCGGCGGTCTTGGGGGTGCTGAGGACGCTGTCGCCCCCCCCGGAGTTCCTGAGAGACGTGGGGACACAGGAGGTGGCGACCGTGGCTCATAGGGCGGCGCGGGAGTTCAGTGAGCGCTATGTGGGTACGGCCGGGGTGGCACCTCCTAAATGGGGGTGGCACCTCCCAAACTGGGGTTGCCACTTCCCAGACAGGGGTTGTCACCCCCTAAACAGGGACTGCCACCGCACAAATGGATATATGGATTATGGATTGTCACGGCTCAAATGGGTGTTGTCACCCCCAAACGGAGTTGTCACTCCCTAAATAGTGGTTGTCACCTCCCAGACAGAGATCGTCACCCCTTAAACAGGAGTGTCACCCCTCAAACAGGGATTGTCACCCCCTAAATGGATGTTGTCACTTCCTAGACAAGGATTATCACCCCTTATGTCTCCGCACGGCCTCTCTCATGTCCCCATCAAGCCCTTTGTCCCCAGATGGCCTCTGCCATATCCCCAAGGAGCACCTTGTCCCCACACAGCCTATGCCATGTCCCCAGTGGCTCAAGGGACACCTCCAGCTCCATGTCCCCATATGGCCTCTGCAATGTCCCCAAAGAGCCCCTTGTCTCCACATGGCCTCTGCCATGTCCCCAGTGGCTAAGAGGACATCTGCAGCCCCTTGTCCTCACATGGACATCACTTTAACCCCAAGGAGCCCCTTGTCCCCTGGTGGACTCTACTGTGTCCCCATCAAGCCCCATGTCCCCACATGGTCTCTGCCATGTCCCCAAAGACCTGTCAAGTCCCTTGTCCCCTGGTGCATTCTACCATGTCCCCAAGGAGCTCCTTGTCCCCAAATGGCCTCTGCTATGTTACCAGGGGCCAGTAGAGCCCCTTGTCCACCTGTGGAGTCTACCATGTCCCCATCAAGCCCCACATTCCCCCATGGCCTCTGCCATGTCCCCAAGATCTCAGGTGACACCTGCATCTCCCCATCCCCACAGAGTGCCCGGCCATCGTGCCCCGCTGTCTGTGGGATGCCCGTCCCTATAGAGGCACCCCGGCCCTGCTGAAGCCCCCGCTGGGCTCGGTGTTCCTGCACCACACCCTGGAGCCTGCACAGCCCTGCCGGACCTTCGGCGCCTGCGCCCGCGCCATGAGGGACATGCAGCACTTCCACCAGGACACCCGCGGCTGGGACGACATCGGCTACAGGTCACTGTCACCTCTCCAGGGCAATGGCACCTCCCACGAGCCCTGCCACCCCCTATGGAGGCAGTCATTGTACCTGTGAGGACTGTCACCTCCATTGGTTCCTGTCACCTCCCATGGGCCGTGTCATCCCCTGTGGTGTCTCCCTGTTACCCACCACAGTCCCTGTCATCCACCATGTTCTCTGTCACTCCTTGGGGAGCTGTCACCCCTCCAGTCCCTGTCACCCTCCCTGGTTCCTGTCATTGTACCCCAGTGGACACTGACACCTCCACTGGTTCCTGTCACCCAGAATGGGGATGGTCACTGTCTCCCTATGGTCCCTGTCAACCCCTATGGTCACTGTCATTCCCCTGTGGTTCCTATCACTGTCCTACCATGGTTCCTGTCACACTCCATGGTCCCCATCACTGTCTCCTTGCAGTACCTGTTATTGTTCCCTCACAGGCCCCACCACTGTCCCCTCATGGTCCCCATAACTGCCCCTCCATGGTCCTCACCACTGTCCTCTTACAGTCTCCATCATTCATTGTCCCCCTACAGTCCCCATCATTATCCCCCTGCCGTCCCCATCATTGTCCCCCTGCCGTCCCCACCACTGTCCCTTCATGGTTTCCATAACTGCCCCTCCATGGTCCTCACCACTGTCCTCTTACAGTCCCCATCACTGTCCCCTCACAGTCCCCATCATTGTCCCCCTGCAGTCCCCACCACTGTCCCTGCACCATCCCCATCACTGTCTCCATAACCCCCCACAGTCCCCATCCCTGTCCCTTTCCAGTCCCCACCATTGTGCCTGCATCATCCCCATCCCTGTCCCTTTGCTGTCCTCATCATTGTCCCCCACTGTCCACATCGTGTCCTCACAGCTTCGTGGTGGGCTCAGACGGATACCTGTACGAGGGCCGGGGATGGCACTGGGTGGGTGCCCACACCAAGGGCTACAACACCCAAGGGTTCGGCATTGGCATCATCGGGGACTTCACAGCCACCCTACCAGACCCTGACACGCTGGCCCTGGTGCGGGACGAGCTCCTGCCCTGCGCCGTCCGCTCCGGCCACATCCGGCCGGACTTCACCCTGCGCGGCCATCGCCAGCTCGGCCACACCGACTGCCCTGGCAATGCCCTCTTCCAGGAGATCCAGAGCTGGCCCAGCTTCAAGGGGACAGGAGCACTGAGGCTCAGGGTGGGTGGCCTGTTGGTGTTCGTGGGAGGGGATTTGTGGTCATCCTGGTACTGACCATGGGTCTTGTCCACGCTGCAGTGAGGAGTGGCCCCAGCTGGGGAACCTGGGATGGATGAGAGCAGGAGAAGCAGGACACTGGTTCAGATGGACGCCAGAGCCACAGGTCCCTCTTTGGATGGACACTGGTCCAGACAGACACCACCCCAGTCTGGATGGACACTGGTCCAGCAGATATTGGTCTGATGGATCCCAGCTGGACATTGGTCTGCAGCCCCCCAGTCTGGACAGCCCCCAGCCCAACTGACCACCAGCCCAGCCACAGCCTGGCCCATCCCACTGGCCCACCAACCCATCCCAGTAGCCCCAACCCCAAAATAAATCCAGTTCTAGGACATCAGCTCCGGGTGGTCCCTGCAGAGCAAGGGGGAAACTGAGGCACGGTCTGGGGTGACTCTGGGGTGATGGGAAGGGACTTCGGGAGCCACCCTGGAGACCCCAACGCCCCCTCCCCCCGCCAAACGAGCTCCCATCCCCCGAATTGGTACATCCGGGGCCCTCTAGTCATTTCGGAGGGACTCCAGGAGCCACCACAACCCCGCAATCCCTTCGAGGGGTTGACCCGCGGTGTCCCCCCGATGTCGCTAGCACGTCCCCGGCGGCATCATCTTCCGGGGCAGAGGAGGAAGAGAAGGAGGAGGTGAGGGTGTGTCAGGGTCCGCAAACATATGCAGGGAACCTGATGGCTCGTTTTGGAGATCTCAAAGCGCAAAAGACACAACAGGGGACAAACCAGTTTGCTTAAACAAAAAATGCACTTTTATTTAGTGCCCACTGTTCTCCGGCTGGAGAAGATCTAGCACCATGCTTTGTTAACAAAGCAAAAAGAATATCCTTATCTTTTGTACTAGAATCTTCACTCATTTTTTTGTGAAGGGACAAAAACCACTCTCAGGGAGGTATTCTTAAAGTTACACAAAAAATGGCACAGCTAATACTGTGTTTCCCTTCGCTTCCCTGGAATGGGAGAGGAGACCTAGCTGCTTGGGAGGCACTTCTTCACAAAAAAACCTGTTGTCTCCTCAACTACACCAAGCCGCTCAAAACATATAAAAACACACACAGAGTCCCATCTTTTGCACAGTGAGATCGTTTCTGAAAAATCCTGATGACAGGGAGTGCTTATTCGCCTGGATGTATACAGTTTGCGGGAATTTTCCCTCGCCCCCCTTGCTTTCTAACAGCGCTCACCGAAGTGGCGTGCTAGGTGCGGCTGAGACAAGGGTCCTTCCCCTTCTACAAACTATATAAAACCCGCAACTCCACAGTCTATCAAGATCCTGTCCGTGACGCCAATTTAATGTCAGGGTCCGCAAACATATGCGGGGAACCTGATGGTTCGTTTTGGAGATCTCAAAGCGCAAAAGACACAACAGGGGACAAACCAGTTTGCTTAAACAAAAAATGCACTTTTATTTAGTGCCCACAATGCGATAGTAGGGAAAGAAAATAGAGAATAGTGAGAAAGATAGAGAAAGAGGGGAAGGGGGATTATAGCTACCACGTGGAGAGTCGGAGGTCCTCAAGACGTAGAGATGCCCATAGACGCGATCTTCTCCAGTGGGTGATCACAAAGGGTGCACGGGATCTGCAGAGTCTTTATAGGTTGGTCGGGAAGAAGACCAAGGCGAGTGGAACCGAGCCAAAGAGGGCACTGGGCCAGTGCAGGCACCTGCGTCAAAGTTGGGTGCTCAGGAACAAGCGGCAAGCTGTACCCTTCTAGCACGGTCAGCACAGTCAGCTCAGTCCACTGTAACGAGCTCTATTGTTCTTGCTTTCCGTTCTCATGGAGATGCATATCAGTCCTCGGCAGGCGCCCCACCTCAGCCAGGCCAGGGGCTCTCCCCAGTCTCTTCGGGGGTCTTGGTCTTCAACCATCGGAGACAGTTGTGAGGCATAACACACCCTTGGATAGACTCTGACAGGGTGTGACTGAAACTCCTGCCCGGTCACATGGGGAAGCCGCGACCGGAACCGGGGCCGAGCGCGGGCGCAGCAGCGGAGGTACCGCGGGGACGAGGGGCGGGGACGCGGGGACTGTCTCCAAAGTCCCCAAGGTCCCCTCGAGGGACGCTGCCGCCGGGACACCGCGGGGGGCATGGGGTCGCGCAGCTTCCTCGGGGCAATGCGGGGAATGGAAGTGGCGGGGGAGACCCCAAAAAATGCTGTCACTCCCCCTTGTGGGATGTGGGCCACCCCCCGCTTTGGGGCGCTGGTTACGAATTGGCGGGTGGTGGTAACAAAAAGCTCAGGTGCCATCTCGGAGATGTCACAGAAAGGGAGTCCTGCGGTGCCACCGCACCCCCTGCACTGAGCGAGGGACAAAGGGGAGATCAGGGGGTCCCCAGGTTGCGGGGGAAGGGCAGGGGAAGCGGGGCCGGGGCGCGACGAGAAACGCCTCTGGTCCCGCCTGCGCCCAGGGCACGGGGATGGCGGGACACCTGGCACCGGCCGAAGTGGGGTTTCGAGGGGCTGGCGTGGGACCCTCTGGGTGGGAAGGAGCACGCAAAAATTGGGGATCCCTGAGTGGGCATGGATATTGCAGGGAAGTGAGACCTCACAAATTGGGGACCTCTCGCTGGGCAAGAGAACCCAAAAAATTAGGACACCTGGGTGGGCAGGGACACCTCGGAGATGTGGGACCCCACAAAATTGGGGCCCCTGGAGTGGACACCCAAATAATTGGGACCTTCGATGGGCAGGAGTACCCCCGGGATTTGGAACCCCAAGAATTGGAGACCCCTTAAGGTGGGGATGCCCCACTTAGGTTGGGGATGCTCACCCCACTACGCCCAAGTCCAGACCCTGGACACCCCAGAGTGACTCCCCTGGTCACTCTTCCAGAGGGTTTCTTCTGCCCCCTCCAAGGTGTCCAAGGGTACAGGGGACATGAGGGGACACGAGGCGATGAGGCCATCTGAGGCAGCAGTACCTGCACTGCATGGCAGGAGGAGGGGAAACGGCAACAGCAGCACCAGGGCGGAGCTGGGGGCGCAGGGTAGGGTAGGTGAGGGGGGTAGGGGGTGGGAGAGTGGGAGTGATGAGTGAGGGGTGATGGGGATGGTTTGGGTGTCATGGGAGGTGCTGGCCTGGCACAGCCCGCCAGGGTGCCCGGTTCCCCCATCCCCAGGAGTTGTTCTCACCCCACGTGTCCCCATCCCCACATGTCCCCATGCCAGGGCTGGCACTCATGGTGGCACTGGGCCAGGCCCTGTGGCACCGGTGCCAGGACCTGGCCAAACTGATGGCACTGCCCACGGGGTGGGCACAGAGCCACCCTGGCCTGGCCTCATACATGGCCTGTCACTGTCACACTGCCATGCCCACTGGCATTGCCACCCCATGGCCACCTGTCCCCTGGTGGCATCTCCATGAGCACCTGGCACACATGCCTTGGTGTCACCATACCCACAGTGGCACCTCCATGGCCACCTGTGCCCTGATGTCACCACACCCATGGTGCACCTCCATGGTCACTTGTCCATGTGTCCATGTGTCATCATGGCACCCCTGGTGGCATGGCCAGGCCACATGTCCACCATCACTGCCATACCCCTCATGAGTGACAGGGGCACGGAAGGCACTCACATCCAATTCTGTCCCCTCCCATGACTGGGGCAAGCCACGGCCCCTGCCGAGCTGCCCTGTAAATGGCCCCCCTTACAAGCAGCCATTAAGGAAGGGCATGGAATAGTTACAAGGACACTTAAATGCAGTTTATTTCTTTCTTTCATTCAAAAAAGTTATGGAATATTTTAGATGCTGTACTTAGGAGGAGTGGAATGTCTGTGTTCACCAGGCTGGAACGGGTTTATTCTTGAGCGAAAGCTAAGTGCTGGATGCTGAAGTAATTTCATAGAAGCACAGAATGTGCTGAGTTGGAAAGGACCCATCAGTCCAACTCCTGCCTTGCACAGAACACCACGACAATTCCACTGTGGGCCTGAGAGCATTGTCCAAATGCTTCTTGTCCTAAGACAGGCTTGGGACTGAGACCACTTCTCTGAGGACCCTGTTCCAGTGCTCCACCACCCTCTAGGCAAAAAACCTTTTCCTGATATCCAACCTAACCCTCTCCTGACTCAGCTCCAGCCATTTCCTCAAGTACTGTCCCTGCTCATGAGAATGAAGAGATTGGTACTGGCCCCTGCACTGCCTCTCGGGAAGAAGTTGTAGAGGTCAATGAATCTCCTCTTCTCCAGCTGAACAAACCAAATGTCCTCAGCTGTTCCTCACAGACTCCCTCTAGACCCTTCCCCATCTTTGTGACCTCCTTTGGACACTCTTCAATGGCTTTATGTCTTTTTTTATATTGTGATGTCACTCAAGGTGAGGCCACCCCCAGTGCAGAGCAGAGCAGAGCAGAGCATGACAATCCCCTCTCTGGCTTGGCTGCTGATGCTGGGCCCACTGCCCCCAGGACACAGTGGCACTTTGGACTTCCAGGGCACTGCTGACTCATGTTCAACTCGCCCTTGGCCAGAATCCCCAGTTCCCTCCCTGCAGCTACTCTCCAGCCTCTCCTTTCCCAGTCCATACACCAAGCCAGGGGTGCCCCATCCCAGGGGTAGAATCTGACACTTCCCTTGTTAAACTCCTCACAGTTGGTGATTGCCCATCTCTATTTGTGAGGTCTCTCTGCAGAGCCTCTCTGCCCTCCAGGCAAGTGAGAGCTTCTCCCAGTTTAGTATCATCAGTAAATTTACTGATTATCCCTTCAAGTCCTGTGTTCAGGTCATTAATGAAGATGTTGAGGAGCCGGGGCTGATAATGGAGCCCTGCAGAACCCACTGGTGGTGTCACTCCAGTCACTGCCATCCTTGGTGCCTGACAAGTGAGCCAATTGTTCACTCATTGCATAAATGTGTTTATCCAGCTGTGTGCTGGATACTTTGTCCAGAAGCATTCTGGGAAACACAGTATGAAAAGCTTTTCTGAAATCCAGAAAGATTCCATCTACTGGCTTTCCTGGATCAACCAAGTGGGTTACCCTATCGTAGAAGGAAATCAGATTTCACAAGCAGGACCTTCCCCTCATGAAGCCATGCTGACTCCGACTGATGCCTGTATTGTCCTCCAGGTGTTTTTTAATACTTCCCAGAATAAATTTTTCTCCGATTTTATCAGTTATCAAAGTGAGACTGACAGGCCTGTAGTATCTGGGGTCCTCCTTCTTGCCCTTCTTGAAAATTGGGACAACATTTCCCAGCTTCCAGCCAGCTGGGACCCCTTAAATCACAAGTCTGAACTCTCTGTTTGCTCTGATTTCTCCAGGGGAAGCAGTCTGCTCAGACCTGTATGTTTGAGCTTCTATTCTTCTCAGCCCAACCCACTTCAAGGGCAGTAATGGTTAAAAGAACAATTAAAAATACTTTCTGATTACAGGCACGAAGTCATTGCAAATAAAACAATCTCTTTGAAAGCTTTTTAAGGTGGGACTCACAGGGCACAAGGGAACTGCCATGAAAGTCAGATTTGAAAAAGAGTCTTAATCATGTGGATTTGTCATGGTTTACAGAAAGGAAACCATAGAAGCCTTGCTTAAATGAGAGCTTATCTATAGCATGGTTTAAGGCACTCTCCTTTTCCTTTGAAGGAAATTTCTTTGTGGGCATGGTAAGTGATACATTTAATGAAATTACTTAGTTGCATAGAATTAGCAATAAAAGTTGGCATGACAATTGATTGCATTTCCTTTCAATAATGCAGAAAGTCAGTAAATGTCAATTTGTTGCTACTCCCCACCCAATTTCCCTGTCATTCACAGGATAAGCACTCAATAGAAATATGATGAGGAGATGTTTGGTTTGGCAGATGGAAGTGCAGTGATCTGTAATCCCAGTGCAGCTGGGTTGGCCCATCCATGTCAGGTGAGGTTCTGCAGGGACCAGAGTTCCCTGTTACCAGCCGTGCTCCTTCAACCCTCATTTCACTTTACAGTGCATGGTGCAGCTCCTGTCCACACACCGAGACATTTTCTAACATCAGAGACAGCTTGTCAGGGCTCCCTAACCTGCCTGAATTAGTACAAATTCCCAGCTTCAGAGGAACTTGAGGAATGTATTATTCCAGAAGGAATTGTCTAAAGTGGACACAGTGTACTTGTTCTTTGCAAAGCAAAGATAAGGAGCCTGTCACATTCTGATGTTTAAATTAAATTGTCTGATTTCATTTCATGGATTTTAGTGGCTTGGAAACAGTTTAGTGATGTTTTGTGAGCATTTTCTTTCTTGTGCATTTCAGTTCTATGTTTGAGGAACTATCTTGTGTTTTTCTGTAGAAAGCAGGTGTTCTTTATTTGGCTGGATGTGTGGGGCTTAACTCCACCAAACTCACACACTGATTATAGAAAATGCTTCTGTTTCTATACTCTCTTTCATATACATATTCATTGATTTTCCTGAAATAAACATACATATGATAACCATTTTCTCCAAATTCATTAACGTATTTTCTCTTCCCTTTGCATTCTTCTGTCCTGGGGGTCTCTTTGGTGGTTGGCAACCCCAAAGTCATGCCTTTACTGGTACAAGTTGGCACAGCTGGGCTGGTTGCTTTCCAGTTTTTCTTCCTAGAGAATAAGCATCGTGCAGTTCCATAGGCCAATGGGTTTTTAAAAATCGGCATTATATCAACCAGATGCCTTTCTGGGACTACCTAAAAACAGAGGCCAGACAAAATTAAGAGAATAAAAAGCAGTTATATTTATTGAAGGGTCTTCAGGTACATTTCGGGCAGATGAAGCCACCCCAGGGACTACACCCAAAAATGGACGGTGGGTCACAGGCTTTCATACTTTTATAAGTTTGGTCCATTTGCATATTGGGGGTATATCTTTCAATTCCAACTTCGGGTAATGAAGTAATTTACCCAAAGTTTGCTCCTCCCACAACTCACTTTTGTTTACATTTCTCATGGCCTGAGATAATGAGGTGTCCTTGATTCGCGGGCCTAGAGAGGAACTGTTTTGTCTGACCAAAATGGGAAAGCAGTAGTCAACACTCTAAATGGAGTGTAGAGTTATACACTAAAGAATTGCCACAAATACATGAAAAATAGAAAAGCTAAAATCCTGAGGCATCAAACCCACCATAATGCCTTGGGAAGACTGACCTGGAACAAAGATTGGACGAAGCTAGAGAATAAAGTAGGTATTTATTAAAAGGCCTTAAAGGATACACCTTGAGCAGCAGAAGAGCCTGACCAGGGCTACACTCAAGGTGGACCCAATATGGTCACAAAATAGATGACCAGTCACAAGGTCTTACACTTTTTTAAGTTTTCATCTATTTACAAATTGGGATTTAATTGTCCAATTACAGCTTCAGATTATGAAGTCCCATCCTTCTTGTTTTCTCTCTTCAGCCCACTGTTGTTTATGCTTTTGGGCCTGAAAACTTGTAACAGTTGTCCTTCATCTTCAGCAGGACAAGGATTTGTTTTGTCTACCTACTCTGTGAAGAGAGCTTACTAGTACTTAATACAAGGCTCATAACTACACCCCTAGGCAGCACAGAATCTGAAAAACATGAAAGCGAAAGCTTAAGACATCAACCAGCTGGTAATGATTCTTCATCTGGCAACCATGCCATGACCTTCTGGGTGTTACTGGGAACACTGGTGTGAAGTCCAAGGGTTCTGATAAGAACTTTCTCCTCAGCCTGAACTTGCTGCTGCTTCGGCCCAAGAATGACCCCGGCTGCAATGTTTAACAGAGCAAGAGGTGCTGCCTTGGGGAGGCTGAGTGTCCCCTTGCCCCTGACAAAAATCATGGGCATGGATACTTGAGCCTTGCAGCAGGTGCTGGGACTTTGCCCTCTCTGACAGGGTGGGGAAAAGAGATTTTGTTGTGAATCCTGGGACAATACAGGCCTGTGGGTTAGCAGCTGAGTCTGTGGCCATCGTGACCCGCCACAAGCCACCACAGCACTGGGCTGTCCAGAATGGGAGCCTGGCAGTCTCACTGCCAGCTGAGCTGTGGTCACCTGCTGTGAGTACAGGGGCTCTGGGTGCTGTCCTAAAGCTCTGTTGACAACAGTGAGGGAATGACTGGGGACACATCTGGGAGCTTGTATTGAGTTCCTCTTGCAGGGATCTTTTGTGTCCTGAAATCAATGGGTTTGCTCCTTTTTGAAGGCTGTCATGGAGGCACAGGAAAGAACCATCCATCTGAATTGCTAAAGTTTTAAACATCCATCAGGCTGCTGCTTCTGCTCCTGAGGAAATGTGGCTCCTCAGGTATCTCAGGCTGCAGTCCCAGGGCTGCTCTTGGAACAGTGGAAGTCACCACTTCAGTACCACTGGCACAGCCTTGGCTGGGCACTTTGTCCCTTCCTTGGGACACATCTGGGGATTTAGGTGATTCTGGTGACCTGCTTCAGGGCTAAGCCAGCTGAAAATTAAAGCCGAAAACTTCCTGTTAGTTTTGAGCCTCATGAAATGGATTGCAGGCACTTCAGTCCATCAGGGTGGGACTGGCAGTGCTGAATGAGAACAGCCTAAACTGGGGTGGGACTGGGAGCTTCAGGCAGAGGGCAAGAATTGATCTGGGATTAGTGGAGCAGGGTGAATTTGGCCTCTTGGTGTGCTGTGGATATGAAGTTTTTTACATCTTCAGATGATAAATGCAATTCAGTGAATAAAAGAGTGTCTAAACATCCAGATATCAACAGCTTTTTAGACAAAGTATAGAACACACAGGCTGGAATATACTTGCTGTCTCCAGAACTCCAAACTTTTGCCGTGTTGAGCTTTCTAATTTAAAGCTGCAGCCATTGGAAACCAAGATTTTCTGACACTGGCTGATACTGAATAGTGTAGGACACTGGAGAAATGGTTAAATGGGCCAAAATTACTAAAGTGTGTTTTTGGGATGGGCAGAGCAAGTTCTTTGAAGGTGAGAGGATCTCTGCTACACACCTGAGCCTCTGCTCCACCCCAAAGTGGCTGCAGAACCCCCGGCACAGACACCAAAATCCCCCCTATGGGGATGGACCAGAGCAGGTAAAAGGTGGCATCTTTTTCCTATTTGAAAGAAGTGGGGGTCATTTGTAACATATCTGGATGAATTCATAAGTCACACAGGGATGGGAGAAAGGTGGGTTATTAATTGTCCTGGAGAAACCTTTCCTGGAAACAAAGGAAAACTAGGAAAAGCCCAGTCAATAAACACTGGTCAAGAAAATTCAGAGAGAGCCATGTGGGGGCTTGAACTCAGGGAGATCCCAGCAGGGTTGAGGAGCCACTGCAGACACCTTTTCAAACACCTTCAGGCCTGGGTGGTCTTGGTGTCCATACCTCCCACCTCCCCCTAGGGAGTATGAGGGTCTTGGGGTGTCCTCATGCCCCATCTCTGTACTCCAGGTGATTTCAGGGTGTTTTCCAGGTTGGGAATGGCCAAAGCAGCCACAGAATTTGTGGCTTGGGCTCTGCAGGAAGTTGTGTGTCTCTGCTTTGGTGCCATGTCCAGGATTTTTGGTCCTTCCACGCATAATTTCTAGAGTCGGTGGTGGGAAAAGCTGGGTTTAGGTGGGAAAAGCCAGGTTTAGGTGAGAAAAGCTGGGTTTAGGTGTTGCCTTGGGATAGTGGGTGAAACATTGGGAATTTCAGGGCTGATAGGGGTTCTGCAGCTTCCATAGAAAAATTGCCCTTTGCTCTGGCCTCGATGAATCCAAAAGAGCTAGAGTCAGTTTGGTGTGAGCCAGAGACACAAGAGAAATTGAAAAGATATGGAGGGAGACAGGGGGTGACCCTGGGAGCACTGGGAGTGAACTGGGAGAACTGAGGAGAGTCTGGGAGTGACACTGGAAGCACTGGGGTGAGACAAGGAGTGAGACTGCGATGGCACTATAGGGAGCAACACTGAGTCCACCAGGATTGAACTGAGAGTCAGCTGGTTGGAACTCCCTGGTTCCCCTCCCTGTGGAGGGGAACCAGGGAGTCCTACTGGAAGCTCTGAAGAGAACTGGGAGCACTGAGGTGAGGCACTGGGAGCATTGAACACCCCATCACGTGTCCCAGTTGCTTGAGTCCAGCTCCCCCCTGTGTAGTGTAAAGGCTGCAAAAAGCTCGTGGCTGCTACTTTGTTGCCTGCCCAAATTCATGTTAGCAGTCTTAAGCAAGAAGCATAAGGACAGCTCTTCTTGCTGGTACCAGTTTTTCTTCCAGCCCTCTGTGGAAGCAACTGCTTTCATCTAGGCTCTGAGATCCAGACAACACAATGGTAGTTGCGGCAGAGAAGGGAAGGATGCAGTGTACCGGTGAGTTTAATGTGACTTACACGTGGCAAGCGGATGGTGCTGCCCTACACTTGTTTTTAC
The DNA here is from genome assembly GCF_965231275.1 of Zosterops lateralis. NCBI lineage: Eukaryota > Metazoa > Chordata > Aves > Passeriformes > Zosteropidae > Zosterops > Zosterops lateralis. The sequence goes on from NC_139795.1 coordinate 141,207, forward strand.
TTCTAGAGCTTTCTTCCATGAGATCAGTTGTTGAAAGTTGGCAACAAAGCTGCAGGATTGGAAAATATCTATCTGAGAAGAAAAGTACAGAGACTCAGTGTGTCGTGTGCCATTTCAGGATTACTTGGAGAATGGGTATGTAAAGAATGCCTTCTGTTTTGACATATGCTTCTGATCTATGGATTCAATTATCATGGACTCTGTAACACTGAGAGTGTAAAAAAAAGCTAAACTCCACATTTTGTGATAAAGTCTAATGGCTTTGCATTACATTTCAAGCAGCAAGAGCATTTTCAGCTTACTCTGATTGAGAATGAGCTTTTGCTGGACATTTGCAATTCGGTACACTGTGCATACAAGCCCGGTGCTCTGCCGCTTCATTCTTTACCTTATATGATCCAGACAGAACTGAAGCCCAGCCATGACATTCAAGCTTTGCTGCTTTTCCCTGTGTGTACTGTACACATCCAGTGTGCTGCACACTGTTTCTCCTCATCTTAAGGTACACTCATATCCTTCCTGTTTTGCTGAGTCCAAACTGTCTGTGAAGCTCTCGCTCAGCAAAATGTGCCAGGAGAGAAGCACTTGTGGGATTAGTCATTCTATATCCAAGATATTTGATGCAGCACCACAATCTGGGAGGGGAGAAGGTGGCATGAGGAACATGGTTTTGTCCCGGCACATTTTTCCATGTGAGATGTCTCTCCAGAGCTTTAGTCCTTGTGAGGCTGTAATGTGCATGATGGTACTTCAAGCTGAGAAGGCCTGTGCAGAGAGCATGGCAATGTGGCGGCACTTTGCAGGTTGTAAAAGAAAGAGGACTGCACCTTGATTGTGGTGCAAATAAAAGTTTCAGGGGCAAGCCCTGGGGAAGATTGTTGTCCTGGCACAGTTCTCTGTGGGAGACGTAGCCGAGAAGCTTTCTCTTTAGATTCAGATGTCAAGGGAGGCTGAATGTGGTGGTACATAGCACTTAGAAGGAAATTGCATGGCCCAGGCATGTTTGGGAAGAAGCAATGCTTAGGAGTGCTTCGCTGTTGGCAGAGTGTTCTGTGCATGAAGTAGCTGATGATTCACCTCCGGGAGAATGAAAGCGCGACAGGTTAAGAAGGCAAAGAATGAAGCCACAGAGCACTGGGCTGGTGTGCACAGCACACAGGCTGCTAGAAGAGTGTGGCTGCCAAATTCACATTGACAGTCATCAAGCGGGAAGTTAAGCAAAATCAACTTGTGCTGCTACCTCTTCCTCTTCCAGCCCTATCAGACAACTACTGCCTTTAGGTTGAGGCCCTGAGATCTAGAGAAAATGATGGTAGATGCAGCGGAGAACAGATACACAGAGTGCACTGGTGAGTTTGATGTGGCTTATGTGAGGTAAGGGGAAGGTGCAGCCCAGCAGTGGTTTTGTCTTCTATAGTCTATTTGACGAGGGCGGATGCTCAAATTTGGCAACAGAACTGCAAGAGTGAAAAATGTGGCAGTCCATATATGTTAAAAGGAGATACATAGTCCCAAGTGCGTTATGCATAATTTAAATGCTGCTAGGAGAAACAGCTACTTTAGTCTGCCCTGATGATAGTATAGGGTTAAAATGATTTCTGAGGTAGCAGGACTTGAGAACAGGATGTTGGCTTCACTGCCAACAGGATGTTATTTTCAGGCTGTTGTTTTAACCAAATCAAGTATAACTTTGCCTAGGTAATGGGGGGGGGGGGGGGGGGCAGGAGGGGGAATGATTGTGATTCTTAGTAAAAACATGTAGGCCCTGGGAATAAAGTTAGATAGGTCAGGTGGATCTGTACCTGTATAATCATCAATATGATAAATAACATTATTGTTAATTGTAACATTAGTTTGATAACTGAATATGATCATGATCTTAAACAAGAATCTTAACCAAGAATCATGAGAACCAATTGTTGCAATTTATACTTGGGTAGAATCAATGGAACAATGGGGTTTAATGATTAACATGTATCCTTATGTAACAAGAAAAGTATAAAACTGTGTCTATTTTGAACCTCTGATTGAGTCGGATTTGTGTACATCCAGGACCCCTGATTCTCAGAGCTCTCAATAAAGCACCACATACAATCATTCTGTTATTGTGTGTTTTTCCTACGCTAATACTGACCCTTCCTTCCTTCTCTGTGAGTTCTGGGTGACTGAACTCAGCAACACTGAAGGTGCGTGAAAGTGATTGTGCTATGTATATGAGGTTATCCAGAGAAGACGGAAGTGCAGCAAATGCTTTCTGTCCAGGAACATTTCCCAGTCTAAACTGCAGCAGTAAACATTTTACTGACAATGGACTCTGCCACTTTGAGAGAATGTGCTGATGCTATATATTATATTTTTGAGAAGGAAAGTGTGAATCACTAGTATTTCACCTAGTTTACAGACTGCAAAGGGAAGATGAAGACCAGTAATGGCTTTTTGTTGTAGCACTTTTTCTTTGGACATTTTGAAGGGGTTTGAGATCTGCGCAAGTGAGAGAATAGGATGGTACGTGGGGCTTGAGAGAAAGTGCGTATCTCCAGGGAGTACAATGCAGTTCAATGGGTGTGAGTTGCATGTTGAGTAGCTGATTGCACAGAAAAAGTCCCAAAAGAAAGAGGGTGTGCTGCAACTGACTTTTATTTTTCAGCCTATAAATTGCAGTGCTCACAAAAGTGCCTGTTGAAAAAGCTCTCGCTGCCTACAACTTCAACTGCACCCATCAAACTACCAGCACACATCCTGCTATGGACACCTTCTTTCTCAGCTCTAAGTAACATCCTAAGCCCTCAGTCTCACAGAGTCAGGATCCAAATGAAATGGCACCAGTGACTGCTCACATACTAAAGCTATGAGGACAAAAAGCTCAACAGCTTGGTGTCTGTATTCCAACTGACAGTTCAACAGCCCTAACCCAGAGAACTGCCTTTTGGGAAAAGCCTTTAAACTCACCAAGACAACCCAAAGTGTGCATCCAAACTTGTCTTCTTTGCCAAAGAGAGGAACTAGAAGCCCATCTCAAAAGAAATGGCAACCCTTCCTCCAAAATACAAAGTGTTCAGGGACTGTTCCCATACAAAGGTGCCAGAACATTGTTCTTGAGCATTTCCTGTCCAGGGCACTAGATCTGCACACCAAGACTCAGCATAGCTTCTTACCTTCTCCAAAATATGTGTGCTTCCAGAATTTCAAGAAGGCCACCTCTGAGAATGGAAAGCACCTGCCAAATTGAATCTTTCAGGAGACCACCTTCCTAAGATGTGTACCGACTCCATAATTGTACATATTGAGGCAGTGCTTCCAAACCAAATGTTATGCCACAACAGAAAGTTGCTGCTGCCCTTGACCTCCACAAAGGCAGCTTCTTATCTGCACCTCCAACACTGAGGCTACATGCTTTCCTTTCTTTTGCTAGGCATTGCCATTCTTCAGGATCTTACCAAGTGAAAGGATTGAATACATCCAATACTTGCTCCTATGCAGAAGGGTCCAGAACAGAAACATCTTGCTGGACTTTACCTCCCCACAGTACCTTAACATCTGCTCCACCAACATTGGCACGATGTCTTTTGATTCATGAGGAAAGGCACTCCAAGTCACTTGCCTTGCCTTGCCTTCAGTACCTTGCCTAGTTTTTCCTAGCCTACCCTTGCTTTGCTTGCCTTTTCCTATGTCTGCCTTGCCTGGCCATACCTAAAACTTCTTGTTTTGCATTGCCTTGCCTACCACTCTTTGCCTTGCCCTCCATGCAGGCAAGGCAACGCAAACCAAGGCACTTCAAGGGAAAGGTAGTTGGGGCCAGAGCAGTGACAGGAAAGCAAATGGAGTGTTAGGCGAAAGAACACCTAGAAGTTCTAGGCAAGGCTGGGCATAGGAAGGTAAGCCCAGTGATGGGTAGGCCAGGCGGAAACAGGAAGGGCTAGGCAAGACAAGGCCTTGAAGGAAAGCAGTAGGCAGGTCAAGACTGGGGTATGGGCATGACAGGGAATGCAAAGCTAAGGGAAGGTTGGCAGGGCAAGGCACAGAAACTGTTGGGTTGCCAAGGCAAGGCAAGTGACAGGTACATTCAAGGACTGCTGGTACACAGAAGTGGCTAGGTGTCACTAGACGGACAGAAAAGGAAGGACACGCACGCAGTCAGTCATCAGGGCAAAGGAGCTTATTTTTTCGACCTCGATTTATATAGATTTTGGACAATGACCACAGATTGGACAAAGAAGGTTGACACTTCTCCAAGCACACTGGTCAAAGTAAAAGTCTATCAATTGTCCCTCCTCCAGAGAGGAATGTAAACAGGAAGAACAGTTTACAAAACATTATTTTTATTTACATAAAATCTGTGAGAAACTCCATTACAAAAATGCAAACATCAGAAGGCTGAAAAAGATCAGGGCAACAGCTAGGACAGCCTGCTCTATCCAGCCTTGATCTCGCATGGGCCATCTCTAATCTGCACCTAAAACACTTGGGCTGCCTGCTTTCCTTCATATGCAAAAGACCTGTCATTCTGGTCCCAGAACCCAAGGGTGAAAAGTGAATTTTGTGTCCAAAATTCAAGACATGCAAGGATAGGTGCTAGAACAAAACTGCCAGGACAGATGGGTGTGCTTGCACGTGACCTCCTCTGGACTTTCTCTCATGCTCCTGAAACACTAGAGGTATGTGAAGGCCTGGAGAATCATAGGGGAATCAGGCAGGGCAGGGCAAGTTGAAGAAATTCCACGAAAAGAGAGGTGTTGAAACCAGGTGGGGGAGGGGTGAGCAAGATAATGCAAGGCAAGGGAGAGGTTCAAGAGCAAGACAAGAGAAGCAGTGGCTTTGCAAGACAATACAAAGGAGAAGCAGGCAAAGGAATGAGAGTCCTAGAAGGAGAAGGAGAATAAAGGTTGGACCTGGACAAATGGGAAGAGAATGGAGGATGGGTGAGCAAGTCCGTGCAAGGCACTGGATTGGTAGGAAGGGCAAGGGAAGGACATGGATGGGTCAGAAAGTAAGAAGAAACTAATGATCAGCAATGACAAGTTAATGCAAGGTTGGGTAGGAAATGCAAGGCATTCAAATAGAGGGGTAGGCAACACAATGGATGTCTTAAGTGGAAAAGTCCCTGCATGGCAAGGCCAAGAGAAAAACGGTAGAGAAGTCAAGGTGGGGGACGGGTGAGTGCAGCTGAGAAAGAAGGAAAGTGCATGGCTCCAGTGTGTGTGTGTGTGTGTGCGCGCGTGCGCGTGTGTGTGTGTGTGCATGTGTGTGAAGTTTGCAGGATGTAAAGCAAAGAAAGCTGTCACTTAATTGTGGAGTGAACAGACTTTTTTGAACATATGCGGCAAGGTCCAAGCAACCTTTTCCTTCTGGCACATCTGTGTGTCTCAGATGTAGCCAAAACTTCTCCGTTTAGATTCAGACTGCAAGCAGGACACAGAACATGGTGGTGTGAATAGCTGAGCAGGAAAGTGTGTAACATTGGCATGTTTCAACAGAAGCAGTTTGTCTGTGTAAGACCAAGATAGATGTATAGGACTCCAGCAATATGACACTACACTCAGCTGAGAAGCAAAGTGCACAGCTTCAGTGTGTGCTCTGAAAATGAAAAGATGGAAGAAAAAGGCAAGGGGGCAGGTCAGCGAAAGCTTTTTGTGCTGGCACATTGAGCTGCTTGAAGCAGAACTGCTGCTTAGCAGAACTTGCTAAGGACTCTGCGACACTGAGAGGATGTGCTCTTCCATGCAGCTAAGAAGGAAAGTGAGAATCACCTGTATGTCTGTCAGAGTTTGTAGGCTGCAAGGGAAAGGTGAAGGCCAAGCCTGGCTTTTAGCTGAGGGATTTGTTACAAGGAAGCAGCTGCTGGATGTTCTAAGCTTTTCAGGATCTGTAAGAGTGAAAGACTACACTGGTATCTAGAGCTTGAGGGGAGGCACACATTTCCAGCATGTGTGACACAGTCCACTAGGTGTGAACTAGACTCTGAGCAAGGAAGATCATTCTTTACTGACACCACTGGTCCTAGAATAGACTGGTGCTATACACTTAACTTCCCAGCTCTAGGTACTGTGGCCGTCAGGCACTCCTGCAGTCTGAATCTAAACTGGAATGCTCCCAGCCACTGCTCTGTAGTGAACAAGTAAAAAGTGAAAAATCTTTCCCCATTGTCTGTTCAAAGATGAAGATATGAAAATTAGAGTTTTAAATTGCCTCTAAAAAAACTTTTTAAAGTGCTTTATTTTACAAAATGAGGCACCCTGTTGAAAGTTATTAGTAGAGCTTGTAGTTGACACACTAAGTTTGCTAATATCAGACTGTAGATGGAGCAGGCAGGAGAGCAGTAAACAGTTAATACATCAAGCAAGGTAGCAGCAGACTCTTGATACATGATGCTGGCTAAAGCTTTTTCTGGAATTTGTTGAACACCCCAGGTCCAGCTGATGCTTAAATATTTAACTTCTTGAGGTGGACCCTGAATTTTCTTAGAATTGACTACCCATCCATAGTGCCACGGTAATTCAGTAATGGCATCCAGTTCTTGTTGCACCTGTTCATATACAGTACCTATATGAGAACATCATTAATGTGTTGTACAGTCTGTACTTCAGCTGGTGCAGTATGTTGTGCTAAAGTGCGGTGTATTGCTTGGTGATAAAAATAGGAGTATTTTTATAGCCCTGGGGAAAGACATGTAAAGGTGTATCTGTTTCCTCCCCAAGTAAATGCAAACTGATCTTGAGCGATACAGGGAACAGGAATCGTGAAAAACACATTAGCTACATCAAGTACAGCATACCATGTTCCTGGATGTGCCTGAATTCGGTGTATTAGTGTAACATTCAGGAACAGCAGCAGTTATGGGGGGTGTTTTTTTGTTCACTGCCCTGTAACCTACAGACATTTGCCAGTTGCCATCTGGCTTTTTTATAAGTCAGACAGGACTATTAAAAGAAGAATGTATGTAACAAAAAACACCTGCTTGTAGCAAATCATTAACAACTGCTTGAATTTCTGCATCTGGTCATGAAAATTATAGTGCTTCATATTTACAGTTTCTGTGGCTCTGGGGATTTCTGCTTCTTGTTGTAGTGATAACCCTGGCATGTAGGCCCTGTGTGGTGACAAAAGCCCTATATGTACCATTAATTTCTAATGTATCACCCCACAAAATATCCATTCCTAAAATGTATTGACCAGTTGAAGAAACCACAACAGAATATATAGGAAGACCCCAATCTCCAATTTGCAATTCCAATTTAGTAACCCTCCCCACTACAGTCTGCTCACTTTATCCTCATATGGGAACAGTAGTTCCCTGTATTTTTTCTGGGTTGCCTTGAATGATAGTGACCTGTAGCAGGATTTTGCAGAGAGCGAGGGCATGATTTATATTTGGTTTGAGATTTGAGCTACCCCAGCCTGGGCCCCAGATTCAGGCCTGTGAAGCTTGTGGCACAGTTAGAAATTATGTTAAGGTGTTAATGAGGGACAGTGGTTTTTCTAGATGTTAATAAGTATAGTTAGTAGTGGGAACACTTTAGCCACCTAAAGCATAAGTTAAACAATGTCTGTTTGCATTTTTCCCTGTGCTTTATGCCAATAAGAATGTAACTGTAATTGTAAACTATATTGAAGTGTATATAACCTGCCACTTTAGATGGAAGAGGAGAAGAATGTATGATTAACCATATTGGCTGGATCTGCATTGCTCTGTCCAGCTTCCCATGTTTTTAAGGGGTTCTCTGCTTTCAGTGACCTCCGCCCCCATATCAACTATAACACAGACTCTTTGTTTATTTGTATTTGACCACCAAATAATCCCACACTGGGTAAAGGGACAAGGGTCCTGTCACAACACACAGCATTCCAGAATGAGGGTTTGATCTATTCCCTATTCCTTTGTCACTTGTCCCTCTGCCTCAGCTACAGCTTCCTTCATGTCTGTCCATGGATAAACCAGTGCAGATGGATTGAATGATGATCCTCTGTCTTCCCCAACCCGAGGTACTCCACCTTCTGTACTTTCTTGCTCTGGGAATTCTATGCCATAAACATAAGGCTTGTAGTGGTTGTCCAGCTGTATCTTTTTTGTTTACGCTTGGTTGAGAAGTAAACAAAAGAAGGGGATCTATTCGTTCAGCTCTCCCTATTACTATTCCCCTGTTGATTCTCCTGCTTTTCTGCTTTCCCCTCATTCTGGGCTGATTTCTCTGATTCTAATCCTGGTAAATCCCCTAACTGACTTAATTTTTCAATCACCTGTTCAATCAGGTTCCCTTGCCCTGATAAGATTAAGGGGATATGGTATGCTTTCCGTCCCTTTAGGCAGCTCTCTAGGAGAGTGTTCCATATCCTGGGCTTACGGGCTAGGCCATATAAAACTCAGGAACCCCCATCATGACTAATTTTAATTCCTTCTGCTTTAAGAAGATAGCAAACTTGTCTTAAAGTTGTCTATTCTGTGGCCACAGAAGGCCAAGCAGCATCAGTGGTATACTGACCTGAAAAGCCTTCCGCAACAACTGCAATGTAGTAATGTATCTGTATAACCGGCCGTTCTGATGCACCAGCCAAAGTGGTTGTGAGTAATATTATCAAACCTCCTGCAGATTTGTTGTTAGAGCTCTCAGGAATTCATCAAGGTTACTGAGAAAACAACAGGATCAAAAATAAGAGGAGAGCCTAAGAAAATGTCTGCAAAAAATGTAAACCCTAGACAGGGAAAGCATAACGTGAGGATGGATGCTTGACCAATTGGATGTCCTGAAGGATGTGTGCCTGCCTCATGAAGAAGCAGCTTAGTCAACCCACGTGCGTGCCCACATGGACAGTAGACCTAGAATCTATATCTGGCATGTAACATAAACAATAAATGGCTTCTGTTGGAATCATATTGATTTGTTTATTCAGTGGCCCATTTCCCCCCCTGCACTGCAACCATAGTAACATTATTTGCCCAAATACCACATAACACTGACTGCACATACATGTCAGAGGTAAGTCCCATAAACTTTTTAGCATCTGCATCATCTAGTAACGCAAGTGTCAGCACCTTTCTCCTAGCAGCATTTCAATTGCACACAACAAACTGTGGCTATGTCCCCCTCCTTCTCACACATACGGACCATCATATTTTTCATTCTTGCAGCTCTGTTGGAAACATCCAGCAGCTGCTCCTGTCATATAGGGGCCAGAAGAAAAAGCCATTGTTGGGCTGCAGCTTCCCCTTGCTGCAAGTAAGCCACATCAAACTCCCCAGTGCACTCTGTCCTTCCCTTCTCTGCTGCATGTACCATTGTATTCTCTGCATCTCCACATCGAAAGCCAAGCACAATTTTTTCCACAGGGGGCTGGAAGAGGACTAGGTAGCAGCACAAGTAGTCTTTGAACTTCCCCCTTACAACTGCTAATGTGAATTTGGCAGGCAAGCAAGTGGCAGCCATGCTCCTCTGGCAGCCAGTACGCTGTGCACACCAGCCCAGTGCTCTGTGGCTTTGTTTTTCATCTTTTGTACCCTGTCGCACTTTCATTCTCCTGGAGGTGAATTGTTGTCTACTTCTCACATACACTTCCAGCAGCGAAGCGCTCCAAAGCATTGCTTCTGCCAAGACGCACTGAGCACTTTCCTTCTAAGCACTATATACCACCACATTTGGCCTCTCTTGTAGTCTGAATCTAAATGGAAAGCTTCTTGGCTACATCTCACACAGAGAACTGTGTTTTGCTATAATAGGCAAAATTCATGAAAATTTTTAAGTCATAAATTATATTTCAGTCTCTGACAGGGGGTCTGTGGAAATGGGATGGGATCCATGTGGCTATGATGAGGATCCATGAGGCAGGAATGAAATCTGTGGGGCTTTAACAAGGATAGAAAACATAAAGTGGGATCAGCACCTACAGTGTGTGTCCTCAGAATGCTGCCAGGCAGATCCGTACTGCCTTCCTAACCCGACTTGGGGTGTTACCGGGATGGCAAATCCAATGACAATGATGATGCTGGCAGTGATGACAGACACAGAGACCAACACCACCTTGAGATTTCAGCCAGATTCTGGCTCTGGGAAGCATGGGATGGTGAGGAGGGCAAGGAGAAACACTGTCCTGGTGCTCCACAGTTTCGAATTCCTCTCCCAAATTCCCACATGCCACATTCCCAGCCTCACCCCAGGAAATGCAGGGAGTGGAGAACCAGAGGAACACAGGGACTTAGGAGATCTGGGGGTCCCAGAGCCAATATAAGGAGAGGCTGGAGATGGGGAGAGGTTGAATGGTTTGGAAAGAGGGTGCAGGGGGTGACTGGTGCAGGATAAGGGGATGCAAGGTATACACGTTGCTGGGGAAGACGGTTTCAAAGGGTACAAAGTTTTGCAGAGGTGATTCCAGGGGCATCCTGTGCCCAGGAAAGGGTGTCCATTGCTCCTCAGTTTCAAGGAAAGGGGAGTCACAGAGGGGAGACCTGGGAATGGATGACCTGGCATTCCTCAGTGTGAAAGAACAGGGGGTCTGGAGGCTGGGAAAGGAGGGAATGAGGATCCAGGCCCCAGAGTCAAGGAATATATGAAGGCTGGGGGCTGGTGACTATGGAATGGCCAAAAAAGGGAGTGCAGGGGTATTAGTGGAGGACAAGGGGTGTAGGGTAAGAGGTCCCAGGGCCATAGGAGGGGATTCAGGGGGTCCTGGTTTGGAGAAGTTGGTTCAAGGGGTGTCAGTACCAGGGTTTGGGTGCAGGGGGGTGGGTCCCAATGCACAGGAATGAGGATTCAGAGCAGTCCCAAGGTCAAAGAAATAGGGTGCACGGGGATTGAGAGAGGTAGGATGGGAGGTTCAAAGGGTCCCCAGTGTTGAGCACAGTGAGTCATGGGTTAGCGAGAGCCAGGACAGCTGGGGAGGGGGGCTAAAGGGGTACCCAGTGTTAAGGAAAGGGGAAAGGCAGCAATGGGGATGCAGGGGGTCCCAGGACAAATGAAAAGGAGGATCTGGAGGCTGGAGAGGCGGGGTGGCTGGGAAAGAGGGTTCAGGGTCATTCTGTGCTGGGAATGGTGGATCAGGCAGTCCTGGTCCTCTTGAATTGCAGTTCAGGGTTGCTGGTGCTGGGGTTCAGGCAGGGGTCCCAGGGTAAGGAAAGGCAGGGATAAGAGTGGGGAGAGGCAAGACCTCTGGGACAGAGGATTCAGGGCTTCGCCAGTGTTGAGAAAGAGAGGATATGGGGACTGGAAGAAGCAGGAATGGGTTTGGGGACTGGGAAAGGCAGGAATGGGCAGCAAGTGCCATGTTAAAGGGAAGGGGAGAGCTGGGGTCTGAGAAAGGCAGTATGGCTGGGAAAGAGGATGGAGGGTTGTGCCAGGGCCAGGGAATGGGATACAGGAGAGTCTCGGTGCACAGGAATGTGGGGTTCAGGTTTCGGACAATGGCAGTTCTGAGGTTCTGGTTCCCGGGAATGGCAGTTCAGGGGTGTCCCAGTGCTGGGGGTCCCACTCACCCCTCACCACCCCCCCGGACCACCCCCAGCCCCAGCGCTAGAGCCATCAGTGGTGCTGCTCTGCTGCAGCCCTGGCCCCAGAGGCACCTCTGGCCCACCATTGGCGCCACTGTTTCCTGCCAGCCAATGGCAGCTGAGAATGCTCGTGATGGAGGAGACCCTGGGCAGGGGCACGTGAAGCTCCTGGCCAGTGGTGAATGACCCTCCTTTGGCTCAGGCCACCCCCAGGACTATCGCTTGGGTAATGCCCTCACAGCCATCCCCAGGGCCATCACTTGGGTAATGTCCTCACAGCCACCCCCAGGGCCATTGCTTGGGTAATGTCCCCATGGCCACTCCCAGGGCTATTGCTTGGGTAATGCCCTCACAGCCATCCCCAGGGCCATCGCTTGGGTAATGTCCTCACAGCCACCCCCAGGGCCATTGCTTGAGTAATGTCCCCATGGCCACCCCCAGGGCCATTGCTTGGGTAATGTCCTCACAGCCACCCCCAGGGCCATCGCTTGGGTAATGTCCTCACAGCCACCCCCAGGGCCATTGCTTGAGTAATGTCCCCATGGCCACCCCCAGGGCCATTGCTTGGGTAATGTCCTCACAGCCACCCCCAGGGCCATAGCTTGAGTAATGTCCCCAGGGTCATCACTTGGGTAATGTCGCCATGGCCACTCCCAGGACCACAGCTTGGGTTATGTCCTCACAGCCACCCCCAGGGCCACCACATGGGTAATGTCCCCATGCCCACACCCCCAGGGCCATCGCTTGGGTAATGTCCCCATGGCCACATCAGTTGAGATCAGATGTACTGGATGATGGCCAGTAGCGGTGATCTGATAACACCTCCCTGAGGAGGAAGGACCCATCACCCGCTCCACAACGGCCACAGGGGTTGCGACACCCAAATCACTCAAAACAGCAGGTTTGCACCCCACAGCCCCTCACTCTTCTCTAACGGCATCTCCAGGACATCACTGCAGCTTGTCATGGCTGTCTACAAGGTGACAGTAGCAACCGGTGACATGCTGGAAGCTGGGACCAACAACTCCATCTCCATCACCTTGGTGGGGAGCTATGGCGAGAGCCGCCAGACCACAGTCTCCTTCTTGTTCCTGCCAGGGAAGGTGAGAATGGGGATAGGGGCACAAGGGGTGGTAGAGCTGTCCTAGGGACTTGAGGGGTGGCACAGGCTGCCCCAGGGATGAGAGGGGCTGCATGGACTGTCTTGGAGATACAAGAGAATGGTGGGAAGGGATTTGAGAGAGATGGAGGAAATGGATTCCAGGGTCTGGAGGAAAAAAATTTGGGGAGGATGGTGGGTAGTGGTCGTGGGTGGATTGGAGGAATGGTGTTCTCGGAGGATGGAGGAAAAGGACTTTGAGGGGATGGTGGAGGATAAGAATCCTGGATGCAATGGAAGCAAGTGGGGATGCTTTGAGCCCCCTCTCTGCTGGTGTCCCCAGTGCCACCACAGGGCATCTGCCCATCCCCCCAGAAGCCATTTCCTCCTCTCCAGGAGAGGAGCCTTTCTGTGCACTGTGGGCAGGACTTGGGCCCCATTGTCCTCATCCGCCTGCATAAGTGGCGGCTCTTCCTGGAGGATGCCTGGTTCTGCAAGGACGTCCGGGTGACAGCTCCCAACGGCACCCTGTATCGCTTCCCCTGCTACCAGTGGCTGGAGGGGGTCACCACGGTGGAGGTGCGGGAGGGCTCAGGTAGGACCCACCCTGCTCCCATCCTCCTCTGATGGCCAGAGGTCCAACTTTTGACACCCTCCTTCTTTCTAGGGAAGAAGCTGGTGGACGACAAGCTGCAGATCCTCAAGGAACATCGTCGACGGGAGCTGGCAACACGGCAGGAGGCTTACCGGTGACAGCAGAGACATGGGAACAAGGCCTACTTTGGCCAGGTGGGCTAGTCAGCAGTGATGCTGATGTCTACTCCCATTTTCCCCCCTGCTCAGGTGGAAGAACTATGCCCAGGGCTGGCCCCGTTGCCTCAACGTGGACTCCATCTTCGAGCTGGACTCCAACATCCAGTTCTCCCGCATCAGGGCCAACAACTTCACTGGTTTCCTCATCTTCCAGTAAGCAGTGCCCTAAGACCATGGAGGACCTGGGTGATGGCAGGGAAAGGGGCCAGAGAAGGCAAGGGGTGTGCTGAGGTCCCCCCTCTGCCCTGTAGAGGGGCCTCCCACTTTCTGTCAGGGTTTCTATTGAGACGCACCTCCTGGAACAGCCTGGATGAGATGCGCACCATATTCTCCCGGACACAGGGCCGGGACATTGGTGGGTACCTTGTGTGTTGTCCCCTGTCCTTTCCCCTGCATCACTCAGGGCTTCACAAGATGTGTCTGGAGGGTGGTTAACTGTGTGCTGATGTCTGCCCATCTTGCTGATGTCTGTCCCCTTAGTCCCTGAGTATGTGGCCAAGCACTGGCAAGATGATGACTTCTTCGGCTTCCAGTTCCTCAATGGCAACAACCCCATCGTCATCCATCGCTGCACCACACTGCCACTTAAATTCCCAGTGACACCAGAGATGGTTGCTGGCTCACTGGGAGGTGGCACTGACCTGGGCAAGGAGCTGCAAGAAGGTCGGATTTTCATTGTGGATTACAAGGTGCTGGAGGACATCCCAACTGACACCATTTATGGGCGCCAGCAGTACATAGCGGCCCCGCTCTGCTTGCTTCACCAGGGCACCGATGGGCTCCTGCGCCCCATTGCTATTCAGGTAGGGATGTCCCACCCCAAATGCTGCCATCAGGAGGGTGGCAATGGTCCTAGATCACAGGGTGGTGTCCCACAGCTCAGCCAAACGCCAGGACCCTGCAGCCCCATCTTCCTGCCGAGTGATGATGAATGGGATTGGCTGTTGGCCAAGACCTGGGTGCGCAACGCTGACTTCTACAGTCATCAGCTCCTCACCCACCTGCTGAGGACCCACCTGTTTGGGGAGGTCTTCGCTGTCGCCACCCTGCGCCACCTGCCCACTTGTCACCCCCTCTTCAAGGTAAGGTCCCCCTTCAGGGCCAGCTGCTGGTCCCCACCTCTGGATCTGAGGGCAGTTATACTCCACCTGATAGCCCCCCCAGCTCCATGAAGGGGTCCCTGGTCACCTTCCAGGTGTTTGTTCCCTCCTCAGCTCCTCATGCCCCACTTCCACTTCACGCTGCATATCAACACCTTGGCTCGCAGTGTCCTCATCAACCCAGGTGGCCTCATTGACAAGGTAAGCCCTGGGGACTAAGAGCACTGGGCTCTGCTGAGGCACTGGGCTCTGCTGAGGCATTGGGGCCTGTTGGGACCACTGAGGGGGACTGAATGCTCTGCGGTATTGGGAGGCATGGGGGTGTACATTGGGAGTCTACTGAAGTCCACTGGGACACTGGAGTCTTGGAGGTGCTGGGGTCTGCTGGGGGCACTGGAGGTATTGGATTCTGCTGGGGACAATGGCATCTCCTGGGAGCTTTGAGGTCTACCGGAAACACTGGAGTGCTGGAGTGCTACTGGAACCAATGTGGAGTACTGGCATGTACTGGGAACACTGGGTGTACTGGAATTGCTGGGGAGCACTGTAGTGTACTCGGGTCACTAGGGGGCACTGGTGAGAGACCTGGGAGACACCAGAGAACATGGTGGGGAGGACACTGGAGAGGACTGGGGTATATGGGAGCACCGAGTGTGTAGGTGGAGGACTTGTACCCTGGGAGCAGTGCAGGGTATTGAGGTATACTAGGAGCACTGGAGGACACTGAAGTCTGGCACCTCCTGCCCTCCCTAACCGTGGGTGGCCCTCCTCCCAGGGCTCAGGGGTGACCTATGAGGGGCTGTTGCTGGTGGTGCAGCGAGGCCTGGAGCAGGTGACCTACACCTCCCTGTGCCTCCCTGATGACATCCGCCACCGTGGTATGTCCCATGTCCCCAACTACCACTACCGAGATGATGGGATGAGCCTCTGGGAAGCCATTGAGAGGTGAGACTGGTTTCGGGGTGTGGATGGTGGTCCTGGCATGCCCCAGGATCCCACAATCACTTTGTCCCTATGGCAGCTTTGTCACCGGCATTGTGACATTCTACTATGGTGGGGATGCAGCAGTGAGTGGGGACACCGAGCTGCAGGCCTGGGTGATGGACATCTTCACCAATGGCTTCCTGGGCAGGACCTCCTCAGGTAGCACACCTGTGACTGTCACAGAATGTCCTCAGTAGAGGCAGGGGACAGGCAGGTCCCTGAGGCTCTTGGCTGTCTCCATCCCCACCCAGGTGTTCCCTCCTCGCTGCAGACAGTAGCAGAGCTCATCAAGTTCCTCACCATGGTGATGTTCACCTGCTCAGCACAGCATGCAGCAGTCAACAATGGGCAGGTGGGACATGGGCCAGGGACGTAAAGGACATCCCCAGCTGTCCTCCAGCCATGCTGGGGACATGTCCTCCTCCCACTCCTCTGTGCATAGGAAGGATGCCCCTATGCTGAACCAATGTCTATGTCACACCTCTCTACATGCCAGAAGGATGTTCCCATTCATCCTATCTCCATGTTGGAAGGATGTCCTCACCCTACATCCCCATCCAATGGTCCCCATGCCAGAAGGATGTCCCCCTCCATCCTCTCCTCATACTGGAGAGATATCCCCATCCATCTCCCATGCCATGCTGAAATGTTCCCATCTGCCCCCTCTCTGTTCCAAAGAATGTCCCCACCTGTCTCCTCACTGTTTTCGGGGGATGTCCCCACCCATCCCATCACTGTTTTGGGAGGATGTTCTCTGCAGTGACCTATCCCCCTGCAGTATGATCTGGGGGCCTTCGTCCCCAACGCCCCGTCCTCCATGCGCCATCCACCACCCTGCGAGAAGGGCCGGGCCTTCCTGCAGCACTTCCTTGACACCATCCCTGAGGTAGCCACCACTGCCAACATCCTGGTGGCTCTAATTCTCCTCAGCTCCCAACTCAAGGACAGGGTGAGTCTGGCCCCACAGCCCCCATGTGCCCCGCTGCAACAGCTCTGTGGGGCTAGGAAACTGCAAGAGGTGTCCACAAGGGTGGATGTCACCACCTTTGGTGTCACCAAGCTTGGGGGACAGCCACCATTGCTCCACACCTACCAGGGTGCCAGAGAACCCCTGAATGGCACCAAGGGGTTGAAGCTGGAGGTTTCATGTCCCTGTCGTCCCCTCCCCCCCCCTCCAGAGGCTCCTGGGACAGTACCCAGAGGAGTGGTTCACGGAGGCAGAACCCCGGCGGCTCATCCGGGCCTTCCAAGGACAGCTGGAGGAGATCCGGGACCGAATTGAGGAGAGGAACCACCTGGCTGAGCTGAGATACAACTACCTGAACCCGCTGGAGACAGAGAACAGCATTTCCATCTGAGCACAGGAGCTGCACCTGCTCAGCACCCCCAGCACTCCCAGCACACTCTGCTTCTGGGCATCCCCAGCACCCAGCACACTCAGAACCCCACATATGGTCACCCCCCAGCACCCAACAACCCCAGTATCTGGACACCCAGTGGACCCAGCACCTCCAGAACACCCAGCATCCTGCATCTGGGCACCCTTAACACACAACCACCAGCATCTGGATATCCAATACACCCAGCACTCCCAGAACCCCTTACACGGCTATCCCCAACACCCTTTCACCCAGCATCCCACACTTGGACAACTCCAGCAACCTCACGACCCTACACCTGGAGATCATCAGCATCTACCCCCCAGCGCCCTAAGCACCCCCCGCTCCATTTTCCTCTCCCCAATAAATGCCAGCTTGTCAATCAGACCCTTGCTGCTTGTAACCATACCCTAAAACCACAGAGATCCACACAACCCTCACTCAAAACGGGAAGCTGGACTGAAGCAACTGGGTGACATGATGGAGTTCTCAGTGCTCCCAGTGTTCATCACTGGTCCCCAGTGACCCCAGTGCCCCCCTGCAGCGCTGCCCTTGTTGTGGGCAGAGTGGGAGCTTCAAACAAATTTTATTAGAGAAGCTCCTTTTGAGATATAAGGTACAAAAAGGACCCCCAACACCCCCAAGACCTACCCACGACCCCCTGGCTTTCTAAACTTCTCAGAAAGGAATGTGGGAGCAGCTGGATCTAATCCAAGTCCAGCTTCCTTGGCCTCCTCACGGGCAAGGTGCATCAGCCCTACCTTGGAGGCCCTTCACTAAACCTGCTCAGGCTTCCAGACATCTTTCCTGTGTTGAGGAACCAAAATTGAGGCACAGTAATCTGGATAATCCACATCCTTAATCTTTTAGTCACACAGCCCAGGGTGCTCCTGGCCTTCTTTGGTGCCAGGGCACATGGCTGCCTCCTGCTCAGCTCCCTGTCCACCAAGACCTTTCCCACAGGGATACTCCCAGCCAGGCAGCTCCAGCGGGTGCCACTGCAGGGACCGACACCGGCATTTGTCCTTCTGGGATTTCATAAGTGTGTGAACTGAAAAGACACAGGTCACCAAGACAGCCAAAATCCACAGCTGAAGTGTAAAGAGCAAATTTATTCTATCACCACACTAGCAAAATGGGGACACATACAATCCTAAACTTATTCCATCTCAACAGGGGCAAAAAGCATGCATGCCAAGGCCGTTCCCCTGCCATAACATACCACGGGGCCTATCACAGGCACATTCCTTCACAATGATGTGTTTTTGCAATCTCCAAGCTTCTTATCTCTCTTCCTTCTCATCAGGAGACTTGGGCTTGTGAAAAATGCTTTTTAGGACTTTTTTTCAACATCCTGTTATCTTCTGCAGAAGTTCCATTTCTCAAAGCAGGCAGAAAACAACCCAAAGCAACCACAATATTTGAAATTTCCCCATCGAATATTAGCATCTTTCAGCTGCAAGGTCATCTTTGAGAGAAAATATTACTTTTTCTTTTTTTTCTTCCTTGCCAAATCTTCTGCTTTTAACCCCTTCCTCCCCTCAGTGATGTTCCTGCCAATACATGCTTTCTTCCTCCTTGCAGCCCTTCACTGAATGCAGAGACCTGAGGGACCTTTCCAGTAAAGACTCCAGCAAAGAAGCCATTGCATCCCTCAACATCAATATTAGTGTCTGCCAGTATTAAATCCCCCTCCCTGTTCTGAAGCAGCCCTGCACAGCACAAAAAAATGCACTGAAATTCCCTGTCTGTTGCTGGCCTTGTTGTTATCTCCTGTCAGTGTCTTCAAGGCTCCTGTTTGTAACCTGTCCTGTGATGTCTCATTCCTGATCCTTTCACGTCCCCACAGCCCCCGTGCAGGCCCAGGGCAGGACAGAAGCCCTGCGGGTGGGAACGGCCCCTGTGCTGTGGTGTCCACGGCAGCCTTGGGGCTCTGTGCCCCATGGCATCCCTGCTGGGCAGCCTCTGCCAGCTCCTGCACAGCCCGTGGCCCCTGTGGGCCTGCACAGACAGCCCTGCCCCGGGCTCTGCCGGGCTCTGAGCCAGCAGAGAGGCTAGGCAGGGCTGGCCATGGCCGGCAACAGGCCCTGAGCCCCGCAGGAGGATGGAGCTGGGCCACAGCCAAAGTGCCCCTCAAACCTGGGCTGAGCAGCCAGGGCTGGCAACGGCTGGAGAGAGAGGCTAGCAGTGGCAAATGTCCTGGGCCC
Organism: Zosterops lateralis; assembly: GCF_965231275.1. Classification (NCBI taxonomy): domain Eukaryota; kingdom Metazoa; phylum Chordata; class Aves; order Passeriformes; family Zosteropidae; genus Zosterops; species Zosterops lateralis. Next base: position 160,262 of record NC_139795.1, read on the forward strand.
CCTCCCTGCTCTGGTCATGCTATCAAGGGCACAGAGCAGCCTACCCTCTCTGGAACTTTCAGATCTTCAATCCCTTCCACAAACCTTGGCTCTGCATCACAAACCCTTGGGCCGAGTCCTGCCCCTGCACACTCACACAGGCTGAGATGTTCTCTGCCAGGATCTCTCAGCCCAACCCAGCTCCCTGCAAGCTCTGCCAGCTGCCCTGAGCTCTGTGCAGCACCAAGGGCCTCTCCCCAGCACAGCCCAGCTGGCTCTGGCCATACAGCTCTGCTCAGGGCAGGCTACTCTGGGAAGAGGCCTCATGGCCTCAGCCATGAAGGGCACAGCAGCAGCTGGAGCTCAGACAGGACTCAGCCTCTGCCAAGGGGAAGGTGCTGCGCCAAGGGAAAAGGATGCTCCCTGTGTGCCCCGCTATCCTCTCCAGGAGATCGTGAGAGCTCTGCAGCTCCTCCTGCCATCCCATCTCAGGCCAGCACAACAGCCCTGGCCCTTGTGGTCGTAAAGAGCTCCTCCTGTTCCAGGCACAGGGCCCATACCAAGGCTGGTGCGGCCAGAAAGTTGATCTCATTTTCCATTCACTCCTGCTCTGCTGAGAATGAATCTCGAGACCAAAAAAAAACAAACAAAACAAAACAAAAACAAAAACAAAAACAAAAAAAACAAACAAACAAACAAAAAAACAAACCTGCAGGTTAATTTATTTAATTTAAATACAATGTGAGTCTCCCTATTCACACAAAGTCTCCAGGTCACACAAGCTTGGTGGATGCTGAAGGAGGAGAGGATGAGTAATGACATTTCTTCTTAAAGACATCAATATCAGAAGTGGAGAAGAAAAAATATGTAAATAAGGAAAGACAGACTTGATCTGTCGTGACATGCACTGGGAGTCACTGACAGAGGACAACAGTAGGCTACAGCTGCTCAAATGCATCCAGTCCTATGTTTCTTCAGGGCATCCTTGAGCCCCTGGTTCCACAGGCTGTAGATGAGGGAGTTCAGTGCTGGAGGCACCACTGAGTACAGAATTGATACCACCAGATGTAACAATGGGGAGGAGGTGAAGAGGGGCTTCTGGTAAACAAACATGGAAGTGCTGATAACAAGGAGACCAGACAGGTGAGGGAAGCACATGGCTTTCTGCTGTCTCTGCTCAGAGGGGATCCTCAGCATGGCCCTGAACATCCACACAGCCTAGGAAAAAATTACTACAAAACATCCAAATCCTAAACAGACACTAAACACAAGAGTCCCAACTTTGACCAGTTACTTTCAGAGACGCTCCAGTCTCCAGATTCTCAGAGACGTGAACCTCTGTTGCCACAGAGACTCAGAACCCTGCAAGGTCAAGGAAGGGCCTGTTGAAGATGAAGGCTGGAAGAGAATCATTGCAGGTACCAGGAGAGAGTGTCCTCCTGAGAACCTGACAAGTAGGACAGGTACCTTCTACAACAAGTAAGAGGCCCTGCAACAAGGTGGCCAGACAACTGATGAGGTTGGGTGAAGGTCTTTCTGGGATAGAGGAGCCTCCTAAAGCAATACCACCTGCATACCTCATCATGATCTCCTCTGTTAAGAGGAAAAGAAGGGCAGTTTAGTAGGAGACTTCCTTCTGAGGAGAATGGACGACCCGATTTGAAGACAGGACCCAACTCACAGTGAAGTCTTCAGTCTTCCAGGGGCTTGGGTAAGGGACATGACTGGAAAACTCTCCAATCTAGTAAGGCCCTCTAATTACTATCTGCTATTGGTTTTTCAGGATCGAAGTGACAAAATAATAAAGAGAAGTCCGAGGGCAATCAAAAGAGATTTCAAAGCCTTGGGACAATTGGTGGCAGGATCAGGAGCACAGGTAGTAATTTTCTTGATCCTTCTGGTAACAAGGAATAATATTGACAGGAATAGCAAGATCCATCACATCAATATGTGGGTCCAAGGCAAATGCAACTGGAAAAAATTGGGTTATTTGACCATAGGATGATCTATTCAACACCTGATCTGCTGACACCTGATGGGATTCACCTTTAAGAGAGAAAGGAACAAAGACAGGCTCATCAGTGATGACGTGCCAAAACTTGAGGAAAGGAGCACTAATAGCATCCCTCAATCCTGCTACAATGTACCACACATGAAACCTTTCTACACCAATGCATGCAGCATGAGTAACTAACAAGATGAGCTGGAAGCTCTGGCCCACTGCAAGAGATTTGACATCACTGACATAAGTGAAACCTGGTGGGATGAGACAACTCTGTGATAGGAGTGCTCCGTTGGACAGTTAAACGCTCTTTCAGAAGGGTAAGCACGGCAGGAGAGGTGCAAGGTGGCACTGGATGTAATGGAAGACCTGGAGCCCACAGCTGGCAATGGCACAGTTGAGAGTGTCTGGGTGAGAATCAAGGGGCAAACAAATAACACAGATGTCACCATGGGAGCCCACCATTAACCACCCAGTCAGGCCCAGGATAGTGAAGAGTTATTCTCTGAGAAACAAAGGGACACTTCCAAGGAAAGATGCTCTCCTGGATCTGCTGCTTGTCAGCAGAGAGGATCTTGTGAGCAAAATGGAGACTGGTGGTCATCTTAGCCACAGAGACCACAGAGCAATCAAGCTTAAAAACTCTGTTAACAGGAGCAAAAGTGCCAGCAAAACTTCAACTTTGGCCACAAGAGCATACCTCAGGCCATTCAGGAAACAAATGGGTACCCTAGGAAAATATTTCTGCAGGTGCTGGGGTCCATCACTGCGTCACCTTCTAAGGGCACAGGAGCAGTAACTCCTAAATGCTGGAAGTCAAGCAGGCAAGGTAGAAGGCTGGCGTGGCTGAACAGAGATTTCCCCTTGGATATAAGGAAAAAAGGAAGGAGTGTGCCCAGTGGAAGAAAGGCCAGGTAATGGAAGAAGAATAAAGAGACACTGCTCAATGCTGTAGGGAGAAAATTTGTGTGGCCAAAGCTCAATTGGAATTGAAGCTGCCAGAATTGCGGGGAACAAATGAAGTTTTTTCAAATATATAACGGCAAAACAAAGGGTAGAAATAACATTGTCCCATTGCAGGACGAGGATGGTCCCCTCAGAAACAGGAACATGCAAAGGCAGATGTGTTTAACACAATACACTCTTTGCCACTGTATTCAACACAGATGACAGATCAAGGGAATCTCAGTGCAGAAGATCAAGAATGATCAACTCCCAGCTGACTGTGAACTTGTGTGGGATTTCCTGATTCAGCTGGATCCCTACAAATCTATAGGGTCAGCTGGGGTTCATACAAGAGTACTCAAAGAGTTGCTGATGTCATTGCAAAGCCTCTCTTGATGATTTTTGAGCACTCTTGGGAAACTGGAGAGGTCCCAAATGGGACCTGGAAGCTGGCAAATATTGTCCCAATTTTCAAGACGGGCAAGAAGGAGGACTCTGGAAACTACAGCCCTGTCAGTGTCACTTCAGTGTCCAATGACATAACAGAAAAGATTACTCTGGGTGGTAATATGTAGCACCACATGGCTACAGTGATCATCGTGTCTAGGAAGGTACAGCTGCCGGCAGGGAAACAGATGAAACAAGTCTCTCTTTTGTTAAGCACAAGAGTCCATTTTATTTCCTACCCCCGCCCCCACTAAGCCGGGGAGGGAGGAGAAGGCAAAGAGGCCACAGGGACAGGGTGGTGGGGTTTTATCGGGTATTGCAGGGGAGGAGTCTAGGGTTTGAGTCAAGGGAGGAGATAACCTAAGGAGTGCGAAATCAGATTTCAGCTTCCTCAAAACTGGACAATTCCATAGTAATGAAAAATACCTGGAGGACACTGCAGTTATTGGTCACAGCCAACACAGCTTCATGAAGGGCAAGTCCTGCTTGTTGAACCTGATTTCCTTCTAAGACAGGGTAACCCATGTGGTTGATCCAGGAAAGCCAGGAGATGGAATTTTTTCTGGACTTCAGCAAAGATTTTGATACTCTCTCTCCCAGGACCCTTCTGGACAAACTGTCCAGCCCACAGCTGAATAACTGTGTTACGGGTTGCACCCAAAGGGTGACAGTGACAGGTGAAATCAGGCTGGCACTAGTCACTAACCGGGTTCCACAGGGACCCATCCTCAGCCCAGTTCTCTTCAACATGCTCATAAATGGCTTGAAGGCTCGAATATTAAGAAAGTTTGCCAACAACACTAAATTGGGAGGAGCTATTGACTCCTGCCAAGGCAGAAGCTTTGCAAAAAGCCTCCACAAATCAGAGATGTGGACAATCACCAACTATGTGAAGTTTAACAAGGACAAGTGCAGGATTCCACATCTGAGACAGGGTGCCCTGGTTGTGTGGACTGGGGAATGAGATGCTGGACAGCAGCTGTGGGACGGGACTTGGAGGTCCTGGTCAATGTCAAGTTGGATCTAAATCAGCAGTGCTCTGGCAGCCAGGAGGGCCATCCATGTTCTAGGGTCATCAGCATCACTGGCCTGGCCAGGGAGGGGACTGTCCTCTGCTTTGCTCTGGGGCAGCTTTCACCTCAAGTCCTGGGGGCAGTTTTAGGCACCAAAATATAAAAAAGACATTTATCCATTGGAGAGCATCCAAAAGGAGGCCACAAGGATGGGAAGGGTCTGGAGGGTCTACTTTACATGGAGCAGCAGAGGTCACTTTACCTGTTCAGCTGGAGAAGAGGAGACTGAGGGGAGACTTCACTGAGCTCTTCAACATTCTCCCAAGGGGCAGTACAGGAGCAGGTACCTACCTCTTCACTCTTGTGACCAGTGGCAGCACTCAAGGAAACAGCTGGAGCTGAGTCAGGGTGGTTTAGGTGAGATATCAGGAAAAGGTTAGTCAGAGGTTAGTCAGGCACTGGAACAGGCTGCCCAGGGAAGTGGTCACAGCTCCAAACCTGTCTGAGCTCAAGGAGCATTTGGACAATGCTTTCAGCCCAGGATGGGATTGTTGGAGTGTCCTGTGCAAGGCCTAGAATTGGACTTGATGATCTTGATGGGCCCCTTCCAACTCAGCACATTCTGTGCTTCTATGAACTCTCTTCTGCCCCGAGACTTGTGCTCAACCCCCCTGTCTCACCCACTGGAGAAGGACAGCTGTGCCCACATGAACAAAACCCATCAAAGTCTGCTTTACACAAGAGGCTGTACCAGGTGATCTGGAAAAGAGAGCAGATCAGGCCCCCTCACTCTTTTTTCTCTCTGTTTTCCCTGCCTTTCTTTATTCTCCTTCTCTTTCTGATTTTTCTCTGCCCAGCTCTGGCCCATCCACACAGCAGCACCAACACATGATTGAAGCACTGGAAATATTCTTTGTTTCCTTCCCTGGCTGTGCCTGGGTGCCCTGGGTTGCAGTGTAGGATGTACACAAAGTATTTATTCTATCACCATCTTCATGAACTGTTCAAACCAGGTGGGCTAGTGTTTTCCCAAGCCCCCTGCTTTTTCTGCTAATGGCCCATTAACGCCTTTGGGGTGTTTTCTGCTAATGACTTTTGGGGTGTCTCCTGCTAATGACCCATGAGTCACAGGTAACTCCCTCCAGGGATTATCTCTGTTAATGGGCCATCAAGGACCCATTTCACACTTCTCATGCTATTGTGAGATGCTCTGCCCAGGGGGAGGAGCCAAGCATTCTCACCTGGATATAAGCTGGTATGTGGGACAGTGCAAGTAGCACTTATCCACTGGATTCCCAGAGGAGCAGAGCTACCAGACCTTTCTACAGGATTACTGCTTCAGGAAGAGCACCTCACCTGGACTGCTTCCATCATCCTGCTCAGGTTGTATTCTGACTCTGTCAGTGATCCTTTGTGTTATTGTATTTATTTTATTTTACTTTTACCTTTTTACCTTTCTTCTTATTAAATTATATCTCTGACTTGGAGCCTCTCATTCATTTTGCTTTCAAACCACAACACTGGGTAAAGCACACCTCTCCTGTTCTATCCCATTCTCCACACCAACTGTGTGGTGGGGCTGGAGACATTGCAGAGTTGTGCTGCACCTTGTAAGCCAGTGCCTTGGAGGAGTTTGTGGTTGCAGCAGAGAACTCATGGAAGTGTTCTGTACAACAAAATGTAAGAGTTCCTCAGATGTGTCCAAGTCTTTGTCCAGCTTGATGGGAATTTATAACAAACATCACTCCCCTACTGGTGGGTCATGACAGGGGTCTTGGGGCTCCCTGCTTTCCATACTCCGCCTCCCCCCGCCACTCTCCAGGATGCTGGGGGTCTCCCCCCTCTACAGGCCTGCTGTTTCAGAATCCCAGGGCTCCCTGCTCTCTGGGCAGCTGGGGATCCTGGGGTTCCCCCTCTCCGAAGTTTCCCCTCTCTGAGCTATTAGTGGTTCTGAGGGGTCTCCTTGTGAGAGACTGGGATGTTCTGGGTTAATGACTCAAACGGTTGACCATTTGTAAAAGTGGGGGGACTTTGCTGATTATGTGCAAAAGAACAGCCCAAGTGCAAGGGTGTGAGCTCCAGAGGATGATCATGACAAATCAGCTTTTGCTTAGCAAAAAACTGGGCTTTGAGCCAATTAAGGGAAGAGGCCTATAAGCAGCTGATCCAGCGAGGTGGGACAGTGCTTTTGATCAGAGCAATTTCATCCTTTACACAACTGGATCAGTTGTAAAAACTACCCCCTCCTTGAGGGATATACTGGGACAGTCAAACACTGTCTGAAGGTTTGCATCCCTTCTGATGGGGCATAATTAGCCCAAGTACTGTGACTAAGAGACAGACGTCATGTCTTAGCAGATGTCATAAACCATCAAAGATCCTTCAAGTGCTCCAAACTAATTTCTGGGGTCTTCCACCAGAGGACTGCATATGATCCACAGTGTTACAATAAATCCACAGTGTTGTAACAGACAGTGCAAACTCCCCTTCCAGAGGAAGTACATGGACCTTCTTACCTAAACCCAAGTGTATATTAACCCATTGAAGTTTGTGTTTCATGGCCTTCATCCACCCCAAACAAATCAAGACTGTGACCATCACTTTGACCAAATGACATCAAAATTGCAGCAATCAAGTCCCATGTCTGGATCCACAGATGGTTATACCTTTCTACTCTTATCCTTTCTTTCTCTTTTTTTCTTTTCCTTATAAGTTTTCTTATGTATTATTTTAATGCTTTTATATTGTTGCATTTCTATAGATAATAATAACCAAAATGGTTGCCTACCTCCTTTCCATTGCATCCAAACTGGGGGGTTCTTAAAAAAACCCTGCATAAAGATAGGTAGATAGGTAGGTGGGTAGAGATAGATAGATGGATAGATGATAGATAGATAGATAGATAGATAGATAGATAGATAGATAGATAGATAGATAGACACCAGTATAATCTTCAGAGGTTGGTCATAGGCTACCCACTCTCTAGGACCCTGGAGATCCCCTGTCTTCAGGGTTTCCTTTTCAGCATCCCGGGGATCCAACGGCTCCCGGCCTCTCCAGGCTATTTCCTTCTCCAGGGTCCCCTCTCTCAGGGCTACAAGACGATCCCACTCTCCAGTCTCCTGGGGGTCCCCCCTCTCTATGCTTCCCCCTTTCAGGCTCTTCCTCCCCTCCAGGCTTTCAGGGGTCCTTCCTCTCCAGGTTCTCTACTTCAGGGTGAAGCGGGGGTCCCAAGATTCCCCCCTTTTCTGGATCCCTCCTCTCCGGGCCCCCTCCTCTCCATTGTTCCTCCGCCTCCAGGCTGCTACGGGTCCTCAAGTTTCCATGGCCCCTCTCCACTGGCCCCATTCTAGGGGATCCAGAACTCCCATACCCCATCCGGCTCTCCCGGGAGGGTCCCCAAAACCGGAGTCATACCTCCCCCACGCCACCCCGCCATCGGCAGCGACGACCGCCATGCAGTTCTGGGCTGGCAGTGGAGGCGGCGGTGCCTGACGCGGGAAGGTGCAGCCCCACCACGCGGGTGATCCCCCGCCCAGCGTCGCGCTTCTGCCGGCAGGCGCCACTGGGACCATCCTCCCGAAGAAATACCTCTTGGGACTCCCGCAGTATCCCGCCAGGAGGCATCTGCGGTTCAGCTTTGGAATCCTGCAAGGACGAAACATTCCCCGAACCCCCCCCCCCAAAAGAAAACAAAACAGAGACCCACCCCAAGATATCTGGGGTGAGCTCCGCATCCCTGGTCACCTGCGGGGGGCTGCGGATATACCGAGCGGTGGCACAGTAAGCTTCTTCCTTTTCCACTTCCTGCTCCTCGTCCTACCCCCGCTTCTCCTCCTCGTTCTCCGTAATTCCACCTCCTTCTTCTCTTACCTCCATCCCTTCTCTCGCTCCTCCATTTCTTCTCCTCCTTCGCCCACAACTAGCGCTCACCCTTCCCCCAAATCCCCTTCTATCCCGTAGGAGGAGCAGGAATGGAGCTGGGGCAGGTCAGGATGGGCAGCGCTGGGCTCTTGGCTGCTCCCAACCGCTGTGGTGCAACATGGGAAGGGGAAAAGTAGAGGAAACGAGAAAATTGGTGAATGGAGATAAAATTTTGGGGGTCGTGGCCTCCCTAGTTGGAGACTTCCACTCCTTTGGGCTTATCTCAGGAGTTTGGAGATCTTGGAAGGGGGGATGCAGAGATGGATGGGGCATCTCAAGCGATTTTGGAGGTAGGATGAGGGGCTGTGTGAGCCCCTTCCTGGGGCTCAGCAGAGTCTAGCTGGAAACCCCCAGGTGCTCCTGGAGCCCTGGGCTTAAGACTTGTCACCACCTTCAACTTCAGGTGGTAGTTCTGGCAGGACCTTGACTCATTGTGGCTCTTCTGCAGCCAGAGAGCTTGCAGGGATCTCCTCCAGATGAGTCCTAGAGATGCTCCAGGAGCCTGGGGCTCACAGTGAAGCCCTTCCCATAGTTTTGGCATCCAGAGGGTCTCCCCAGCATGGATCATCTGGTGCTTGATGAGATTGGAGCTTCTTCCAAAGCTTTTACTGCAGTCCTAGACCATGTAGGATCTGGTGGTGAATTGATCCTGGCTGGATGCTGGATGCCACCAAAACCATTCTGTCTTTGCTCTCTGCACCTGAACACGGGAGAGAAAATATAAGGAAAGGCCCAGAAGTTGAGATATGGACCAGAAGAGATCCCTCACTGACCACAGTCATGGTCCAAACAGACTCAGCCTGGAACTAAGAATTGAATTTATTACCAACCAAATGAGCAGGATAATGAGAAATAAAATAAATCCTAAAAACTCCTTCTCCCTATTCCACCCTCCTTCCTGGGCTGTCCCTCCTCCCTCCTGCAGTGCACAGAGATGGGAATGGTAGCCATAGTCGGTTCATCACACCTTGTTCCTGCCACTGTTTAGGGAAAGGAGTCAGAGTCCTTCCCCTGTCTCAGCATGGGTCCCCCACAGGGCCTCAAGTCCTTCCAGCAAAGCTGCCCCAGCATGGTCTCCCCTCTGCAGGTTTGCAGGTCCTTGCAGAGTGTCTGGTCCAGCACAGTCTTGCCAGGTCATCACATCCTTTTTAAGCATTCACCTGCTCCAGTATGGACTTCCCATGGCTTCACGGCCCTCTTTTGGGCATCCAATCTCAAGGGAATCTCTGTTCCAGCAGCTGGAGCACCTCCTGACCCTACTTCTCCACTGACCTTGGTGTCTGCAGAGCTGTTTCTCTCATATACTCTCATTCTGCTCTTCTTGGCACCCAATTCCATCTGTACAAGAAGGGTTTTTTCCTTCTTAAATGTATTTATCACCACCATCTCTGATGGGCTCAGCCTTGGCCAGCAGCAGGTCCATCCTGGAGCTGGCTGACATTGGCTCTATTGGACATGGGAGAAGATTCTGGCAGCTTCTCACATTAGCCACCCCTGTAGCCCCCTGCTCCCACTACCAAAAGCTGGCCATGAAAACCCAATACAGTCCCCTTGTTTCCATGAGGCTCTGCAGTGTCACAATGTCCCCTGGGCACCAGGAGACCCTGGTGCAGGTGGCTCGGGGACAGCTGCAGTGGAGCTGCAGGTTGAACTCTTGGGGGAGTCTAGAGAGACAAGAGGCCATGAACTGTCAACCCTTTGCACAATAAAGGGCTCAGGGGCCTGTGGTGCAGCCCAGGGAGGGACATTGAGAGACTGCAGCAGCCGAGGATTCTGGAGCAATAGCTGAGACTTGAGACTGGGGCACGCTTATACTGTGAGGGAATAAAGCCAAAGCGTTCCTTTGTTGGGAGTCCCTCTTGGGAGGCACCAGTTGGGGCTGTTCTGTGTTACTGCACTGTGAATCAACTGCTTTATGGAATGAGACATCTGAGATTGCCATGGGAAACCTGGGGTGGAACCAAGTGAGGAAACCTGGTCTGACTGAGAGAGTGGGGGTTATGGGGGTCCTACAGGGTCTGTCAGAGCACTTCAGCTACCACTGTGAAGGGGCTCTGGTCCCAGGAGTGAAAGTCTCTGGAGGTGGGAGTATGATGTCCACAGAGTCTCAGAATTAGGAAGACCCATTTCCTAGACCTTGAAGTTTCCTTAATACACAAATGATGCAAAGGAAATTGTAAAGTCATCCAGTGTTAAGGCCTACACTCCTTGACACCAAAACTGTCCTTTCTCATGTATCTTTTGTGAAGACAAAAGTGTAGAGAGCAGTTTCCCCAGGAAAAAAAGAGAACCCTGGAAAAATGTCTTGGGAATTCTTAGTGCCATAAGCAGAAGGCTGATTGACATGCTCTCTATGCTAACTGTTAGCAGAAAGTTCTCAGTACTCTGTGTTATCACAGGTTGATTTTTGGTGCAAGAATTTTAATATTCTTACTTGCTTCCCCCATTGGGCCCTTCCCTCAGACCACACCTTCCCTCCCACAGCAAGGTGCATAAGTACCCTTGTCTGCCCCTAAACTCTGCCTTTGGCCTCGTGCCTTTTGCCCCTTGTACTGCTTTGTACGGTTCGGTCCAATACAGTGGACGCCTTGTTTGTTATTTTTCTTTTATTAAAAGTACTTTTTGGAGAACTGGATCGAAGCTGTCTCTTTCCATTCAAGCTGCTGAGGGGCTGAGTCTCAAGGAAACTCAAAGGGGTCTGATAGTCTGGGCCAGGCCCCAGGAAGTTTCACAAAAGGGTTTGTTTTCTAAGTTAATAATTAGTAACTTTAAATGACCTGTTTATTCATTGATAGCAAAATCACATAGAAGCAACTTCTGGTTGGTGTGGTACTACAGAAACCTGAATCCCATCCTTACATTTGAGCTGGCCAGGATGAATGGCCTGGCTGGAGAATGGCCAAGCCAGTTTAATACAAGTTTTTTAAAGGAAAAAGAAAAGCCCTCTAAACACAGAACTGAAGCCAAGCTCATTCCTCTATTTGATAACATAGGGTTAAATTGATTTCTAAAATAGCAAGGGCCCAAAAACAGGGATCGGTTCCACTTATAACCAGGATGTTATTCCGTGCTATTGTTTTAATTAAATGAAGTATAAAGCATAACTTTGCACAGGTGGTAGGGGGAGAGAAAGGGGGAACTTTGGTAGAACGCACAGGCCCTAAAAGAATAAAGTTAGGTCAGGAGGATCTGTACCGATATAATCATCCGCAAGATGCATGCCAGAATTGTCAATTGTAATATCAGTTTGGTAATTAAATATGATTATTTTCTCTAACCAGAATCTTAAGCAAGAATCACACAGACTATTGTTCCTCGGGATGGAATCAATGGAACAATGGGATTTAATGATTAACACGAATCCTTATGTAACAAGAAAGGTATAAAATTGTAACCATAAAGCATGTTGGACAAGCCGAGATCTGGGTCTGGACCCCCGGCTTCCGAGCTCTGAAATAAAGCACCGCATACAATTTCGCGATTGTGTGTTCTTTCCTCAGCTAACATAGTGAGTGAGCTTTCCCCCATTAATACACAATGATGTCTCTTCCTGCAGTTGTAACTGGGTTCTCTTACAAGACAGGCCACTTCTAGAGAAACTTAATCTTTGGTATGTGTTGTAGATGTGCCTTCATTAGATGTCACACTGTACAAATCTTGTCCCTTGTTTTTTCTGACTGGAAATGATGGGGCTGTTTATTGGGAAGGAGTTTTTTGATGCTGATCATGGCACAGCAGGAGGTTTCAGCTCCCTTGGGCTACTCAAATTCTTCTCAGATGATCATTAAAATACTGGTTATCACCTGAGCACTGCTGGAACATTTAATGTCTGAGTAATCACCTTTTTCTTGTCCACCCTGACATGCTGGCTGCATTTTCAGTTTACCATCCATTGTATACAATAATAAATACCTTATAAATTCTCCAGTCTTTTTAATAAATTTAATAGTATTAAATTCCTATTTAATATTAATATATTAAATATATTAATATATATTTTTACATATTATTATATTATATATAATATTTACATATTATATATTATATATTATATATTTATATAATATTATTATATTATATATTATAAAAATATAATATAAATATATATTTATATTATATTTAATATTATATATTAATATATATTTAATATAAATATATTAATATTAATTTAATATTAATATTTTAATTCCTATTCTATGTCCCAATTAGTCCATAGGATGGAGAAAAACAAAGGAATACAGGATCACCGTATCTACTGATTAGTCATTCACAGGCACTAACATGAACAAACAGGAGAGCTTCATGAATTTCACAGGCCACTCTGTTTCTGCTATTCATGTCACCCTGTTATTTTTAAATCTTTTCTGATGACAAGCTGTCAGCTATATCATGGTGCTCACTGGTGGGACACAACCCCCAACAGGAATCTATAGGGCGGCTTCTGAGAGAAGTTGCCAGAAGCTTCCCTGTGCCCAGCAGAGCCAACACCAGTTGGCTCCAGGATGGACACACCTTTGCCAAGGGTGGGTCAAACAGAGGTGGCAGTGACACCTTAGGAATAATGGATTCAAGAATGGAAATTTTTTTTGGCAGATGGAATTGTGTCCAGAGAAGAGCAGAGTGAGAATGTGTGAGAGGAACAGCTCTGCAGACATCTAGGGCAGTGTAGAAGGAGGGGCAGGTGCTGCTTCAGGTGCTGGAGCTGAGATTCCCCAGCCTCTAGAGGAGCCCATGCTGGAGCAGGAGAACGCCTGAAAAGAAGGATGTGAGCCCGTGAGAAGCCTGTGCTGGGATCCCTGGGGAGAGGAGCCCACGCTGGGAGCAGCTTTGCTGGAAGGACTTGAGGCCCTGTGGGGATCCACGCTGAGGCAGGGGAAGGACTCCCAACTTCTCTCCCTGAGCAGCAGCAGGAACAAAGTGCGATGAACTGACCGTGACCCCATTCCTATCTCCCTGTGCCACTGGATGGAGGAGGGAGAGCCTGGAAAGGAAGGAGGGGGTTGGGGAAGGTGTTTATAGAATCTATTTTACTTTTCATTATCCTGCTGTTATTTTGATAGGTAATTAAATCAATTCCTATCCCCAACATTATGTTTTGTCTGTGAATGCCATTCCTGGCCCGGCTGGCAATGCTGGGCCTAATACACTCAGCACATGGATGGCCCTCCTGGCTTCGAGGGCACTCCTAACTCAGATCCACGTGGGCATCGATCAGGATCCCCAGGTCCCTTCCCGCAGCTGCTCTCCAGACTCTCCTTTCCCAGTCTACACACACAGCCAGGGTGTCTGGAAGAGGAGGAGGAAGAGGAGAAGAAGGGATGAAGAAGGAGAAGCAGGGTGAGGACGGATGAAGGACGAGGAGGAGTAGTAAGGATTAAGCAGAAAAAAACTAGCCAGACGCGGAGGAGGGGAAGAGAGAGAGAAGCAGGACCAGGAGCAGGGGCAGGAAAAGGAGGAGCCACAAGTCCACAGCTCATTGTAACTGCAGCAGCCCCGCCCTGGGAGCATCCCAGGTCTCCCCTCAGCATCCCGCAGGTGACGGGGGAGGCGGAGCTCGCCGCAAATATCATGGGGGGTTCCTGGTAGAGTTTTTCTGGGAGGAGGATCTTTGGATCTTCCGGGACTCCAAAGCTGAGCCGGAAATGCCCCTTGGGGGGATACCGGAGGATCCTCGAGAGGTGGGTTTTTTTTGGGGTGGTCCTGGTGGCTGCTGGCTGGCAGAGCCCCGGCGATGGGCGGGGGAATGGCGAGTTCCTGGAGCCGCGGTGGGGGTTGGCCTTCCTGCTGCCTCCATTGTTAGCGTGCTCTCGTGGCGATCGCCCGGTACTGGCAGGGGGATGGAACCCCGGCTTTGGGGGCCCTTCGGAATAGCCGAGCTGTGGTGATGGGGAGCCCCGGAGAGGGGACACCGGAGAGAGGCGATACCGGGGCTGGGGAATCCCCAGCAGCCTGGAGCGGTGTCGAGCGCTGAGAGAGAGAAGCCTGGAGAGGGGGTACCCTCGGAGCCCAGAAACGGAGGACCCAGAGAGGAGGGACCGCCGGCAGCCAGGGGTTGGAGAGGGCTCGCCCAGGATCGCCAAAGTGGGAAACCCAGGGGGGACGGGAGCGGGGGGACTCTGGGACGCCCAGCATCTTGAAGCAGAGAGTCTAGGGAGAAAAACACCCACGGGATTTCCTTCCAAATCTCTAAGCAGGGGGACGACGGACGAGGAGGGGGACGACACGACACTGGAACCCCAGCAACCCGGAGAAGAGTGACCACCAGAACCTCATAGTGGGGAGACCTCTGGCATTCTCGGAACCCCTGGCATTCCAGAGAGTAAGGATTCCCAATACACAGAGGAACCCCAGCAGCCTGGACAAGGAGGACTACTGAAACACCTAAGTGGACAGACCAGAGAGGGGGACCTCCTGGGAAATTTTTCTTTGGCAGAATCTTGATATTTTGAAGTTTTTGGGGGGGTGAATCTTGGTATTTGTATTGGTTTGGGGGCTTAATCTTGGCTGTTTGTAGTTTTTGGGACTGAATTTCCTATTATAGAGGGAGTTTTGGCTGAATCTTGGGGTTTGGGGGTTGTGTCTTAGTGCTTTGGAGGCTTTTATAGAGACAAGATGCCCAGTGGCTTCTAGAGGTGGACCTGCAGGAGGCATCTCCAATCCAGCATACTCACATCTTGTTTTTTCCACAAAAAACAGGATTTCCCATTCCCAAACTTTGGCTGGATGGAGGAGGAGACTGCGAGAGAGATAAAGATGCCCTGGGACACCCAGACAAGTGAGGAGGAAATCATTGCCCCTTTCTCCCTCTTTTCTGCCTCATCTCCCAGCCCAGCATCGCCCCTGGCTGCAGGATAACCCTGCTGCCAGTGCTGTCCTGTTGAGTATGAATTTGGGGAAGATGTCCTTCCCCTTCCCTCTGGCACAGAGGCAAATCTCTTTCCTCTCCTTTCTTCCTCCTTCCTTCTCCTCCTCCTTGTTTCTCCCTTCCTTTTCTTCTGCTTTTTCCTTCCTCTCCTTGTTCCTTCTTCCTTCTCCTTGTTTGTTCTCTTTCCTGTCTCCTCTTCCTCCTTTTTCTTCATGATCCTTCCTCTTACTTCCTTTCCCTCATTCCTTCCTCTCCTTTCTCCTTCTTTCCCTTCTTCTTTCTTTATTCCTTCTTCTCCTTCCTCCTCCTTTTTCATTCCTCCCCTTCTTCTTTCTGCCTTCCTCACTTCCTTCTTCTCCCTGTTCCTGCTCCTTCTTCCTTCCTCCCTCTCCTCAATCCCTCCTCTCCTTCCTTTGACTCACTCATTCTTTCCTCTTCTGTCTCCTTCTTCCTTCCTCTCCTTTACCTTCCTCTCCTCCCTCCCTCCTTCCCCAGGGAATAAGCTGCACACAGAGACTAGGGAAAACAAATCCCCGTGTCAGAACCTCATGGAAGAGGCCATTTTAAGCAGCTCCAAGGCACGGGAAGTCAACAAGGAGGAAAAGCCTCGTAGATCCTCCATGAGGCATGGCTGCAAACCCAGCCCAGGGAGCTCTGAGGAGGAAAGACCCTCCCTGTGCTGGGAAGACAGCCAAAGCTTCAGCCAGAGCTCTGACCTGGTGATCCATGAGCAGCTTCGTGACAGGGAGAAGCCCTACAAATGCTCAGAATGTGGGAAAAGCTTCAGCTGGAGCTCCCACCTGATCCGGCACGAGAAGGTCCACACTGGGGAACGGCCCTATGCATGTGGGGAATGTGGGAAGAGCTTCAGCCAGAGCTCCGACCTGGTGGTCCACCAGCGCCTTCACACAGGGGAACGTCCCTTCAACTGCTTGGAATGTGGAAAGAGCTTCAGCAAGAGGTCCAGCCTCACATACCACCAGCGCTTCCACACTGGGGAACGGCCGCACATTTGCTTGGAATGTGGGAAGGGCTTTATCCAGAGCTCTCACCTCATCAGCCACCGCCGGCTGCACACAGGGGAACGGCCATACAACTGCTTGGAATGTGGTAAGAGCTTCAACCGAAGCTTCAGCCTTGTCATTCACCAGCGTGTCCACACTGGGGAACGGCCCTATGAGTGTCATGAGTGTGGGAAGAGGTTTCAGACCAGCTCTGATCTCCTCATACATCAGCGGATGCACATGGAGCAGAAGCCTTTCCAGTGCACTGATTGTGGGAAGGGCTTCATCCGTAGCTCTGACCTAGTCAAACACTGGCGTGTCCACACTGGGGAGAGGCCCTACAGTTGCTTGAAGTGTGGGAAGAGCTTCAACCAGAGTTCTGCCTTGATCTCACACCAACGGACCCACTGATAAGGGAAGTCCTACAAGTGCCCCAAGTGCAGGAAGAGCATTGGAGGAGCCATGTTGGGCAGAGGCCTGGTGACCTGTGTTCCATGTGATCACCATGTTCCTGGTGATCCACATTGGAAGACACCTGGCTCGTCTCCACATCCTCCTGGTTGTGCCCATAGGCACCTGGATGAACACAGGAACATCCATTGGGACACAGACTGATGTTGGAAATTCATTGAGAAGAGCAGATTTGTTGACTTCAGATCCCAAAAAATCTCACCTGCTCCATCTAATCATTTCTTCCTCTGGCATGAAGCAACACTGTATGATCTTTAGGGTCTTTTCCAACCTAAATAATTCCACAATTCTAATTCTCCCTGGCCCACAGGTGTCTTGCACAGCCAAATGGTGATGGACTGGGGCAAAGACCAAAATTTTGAAAATTTTGAAAATTTTGAACATTACACTGGGGTAGAGAACCAATAAAAGTTGTTGTTATTATTATTAATAAAAGGTGGAGAACCAATAAAAAAGGCTCTTCCACCCACCCAAACCAACCCCATGGATTACTCACATGATGCTGACATGTAAATCATATTATTTTTGCCTTGATTTTCTTTTGATTCCTGTTTATCCCTTAAAAACACCCAAGGCTGAGGTAAAGAAATTAAATAAAACCTCTAAACCCCCACCATTTTACTGGGATTTTGGGTTTCAGCGTGATATTTGGAGAAATGTGGGAGAGTTTTCTCCATTGCTTTGCAGCCCAAATCCAAGAGGAATCAATCCGTTACACCAAAATGACTCAATTCCACTGAAGATGGCTCAATCTCAACCTAAAATAGCTCAATCCCACCCCAAAAGGGCATGATTCCACCTCAAAATGGCTCAATTCCACCTCAAAAATTATGTGATCCCACAGCACCCTCAAGAGCCCCAGGAAGGGAGTGATGGGATGTGATGCAAATTGGGAAAGGTGGGATGTGAAGAGGGAGGGTTGGGATGGGGTTTGGGGTGGGGTGGGATGTGGATTGGGAGGAGTGAGATGGAGTTTGGAAGAGAGGAATGGGGTTTGGGAGGGGTGGGATGGGGTGGAGGAAATAGGGCTCGGAAAGGGGATCTTCATATCCAAGAGGGGTGGGATTGGGAGTGGTGGGGTGTGGGTTAGGGGTTGGAATGAATTTTGGGAGGGGTGGGAAAGGATCTGGAATAGGAGAGCAAAAGATAGGGTATGTTAAGGATGGGGGGGACCATGTCCCTGAGGTGTTTCAGGGTATCCCCCAAAACTCTGGAGGTTTGGGGGTATCTGCCATTCCTGAAGAGATTTTGGGATATTCCCCATTCCTGAGGGGATTTTTGGATGCCCCCCATCCTGGGCGATTTTTTGGGGTACCCAGAATCCTAAGTGGGGGGTAGTGGGAGAAGGGGGAGACATGTGGCTCTGGGACTTGGAAGGAGGACTCCATAGCGAGCAATACAGGGAGTCCATTTTGGGGAGGACTCTGCTGCTTTCTACTAGTTTTGGGGCGCGTGTTTGTTTACACAGATGGTGAAGAGCAATTGGTGATTTCTTTTGAACTGACAACCAAAATAGCCAATTGCATGCAGGGATACCCCTCTGGGTCACACAGCTTTAAAAGCCAGAAAGAAGTTTGAGATCTTCTTTCCGCCTTCACAGGAGGTAAGGCAGTTCTAGCTTTTTTTTTTTTTTTTTTGGAGGGGGCCGAGACGGCCCGGCCTGCCCGGGCCCAGTCCTTCACGGGAGGCCTGCCTTGCCTGGAGACTCCCAGGCCAGGAAGGGGATGATGTGCCACTGTCCCATTCCGGCCCGGATCGGTTTTTAGCAGCTGTAAAATACCCTGTCGATCCCCTATGGGGGGAAGGTGGCCCGAGGCCTGCCCGTGGGCTGGGCCGTTTCCCCAGCAGGGCGAGGGGACCGTACAGCCTGCGGCCGCTCCGAGCTGGGCCCACCCTGAATGAGACCGAGGGGTGGGGGCAAGGAGCCTTTCATCAGCCGGGCTGCTCCGAGATCTGTCCTGCCTGAGTTGTTGTGGGGTTTTTGTTGTTGTTGTGTTTGGTTGGTGGTTTGGTTTTTTTTTTGGTTTTTTTTTGGGTTTTTTTGTTTCTTTTTTTTTTTTTTTTAATTATTATTATTATTATTATTGTTTGGTTTTTTGTTTTGTTTTTTGTTTTTTGAGTTTTTTGGTTTTTGTGGTTTTTTTTCCTCAGGGCTTTTGAAGATCTTGGCTGCTGCCCGGCAGAGATCACATGACCACCACAGGCCTGGGCAAGCTTTAACTCTTTCCTGCCAGCAGATGGAATTTCCAGAGCACTGGTTCTTCCCAGAGTGAGAACAGACAAAGTGATTGAGCATAGAAAAGACTTAGCATAACAGTCAGAGAGAGAGAGAGTAATAATTCATTAGAAGAAAGATGAAGGAGTTGCTTGCTGGCTGGACTTTCTTGTTTGAGCTATAGAAATAAACTCTATAAGTATATTGTCCTTTAAATCATAGAAGAATATGCATTTAGAAAGATGATTTATAAATTTTTGAGCAAAGGTATTTGTAATATATTACTATACTACACTACTATACTATACTACTGTACTATATTACATTAAAATCTGTGATTCTTGTAGTCCCATAAGATGCCTGAACAGACAGAAAAAAATGAAAAGCTCCTGCACCAGTTAAAAAAACAAAACCAAAACAAAACAAAACCCCAAAAAAACCCACAACTTTGTTCCTTAAAATAAAGAGTCCTTTGCCTTGAAGTTGCTTGCCTTTAAAAAGTAACACCCTAAATGCCTAAATTCCATGACCCATAAGCAGCTTAAAAAACTGCTAATAAGAAAAAAACATAAAAAGTTTCCCCGGGTAGCTGTTTCTGTAAGAGTTCTGACCCACAAAAAAACTTTTATAAGTGAAAAAAATCCATAGTAACCAAAAGACTCCTCTCCTAAAAAATTAGTAAAAGCCTATATATAAATAGTAAAGCTGTCTTAATATCACAAGTTTTGTCTCTATGTTGTTTGTAAAAAAGTAATCACTTGTAAGTGGAGAAGGGTTTTGAAAGTTTCTTTTCTTTTTTCCCCCTTACTGTGTGTTAATAAACTGTTTACTTTTAAGTTAAGCCTATTTCACCTTTTTCTCCCAGAATCCTATCTCATAGTTAGCAAACAAAATTCAGTGAATGTAAAACCACCACAATAATAGTTGGCCGAAAATCCCGAAATTCAAACCAAAACCACAACGGGGTGAGGCATTCATTTAGAAGAATTAAAGACTGTAGTCAAAATAGATAGTGCTGAGATAATGTAGCTAGGACTTCCCTTTTGCTAACAGAAGCCAGACTGAAGGAACTGATAAATCTTAGAAGGAACTGATAAATCAGGGAAGCTGTCAAACTAGGCTTTTGCATCCTGAATAATCAATAGACCCTATGAATACAATACAATCATAAATCAAACAGTCCTGGAAAAAACAGGATTTAGCTGTCACTAACACAAAAGGTTAAAAAGTCAAGGGAGGAAGACCCATCTTACTTCATCATTTTGAGACCTCACCCTATAAAAAAGACCACCGACCCATTTTAAAGAACAAACTATGCATGCTTAATGGCTTTTTGGGGTAATTACCATACAAAGCGGGGAATGGGAGGTACCAGAGTTATGAATATGCATTTGTAGTTTGTGTATTCAATACTCCTGTACATAAAAGACCCTGTGACCATCTGTAAATTGCGCGTGTGTATTTGGGAGCGATCCCGCACGCTGCCCGGCGTCGTAACAAACATACACTTTCTAACTTTAAACTGTTAAGAGAGTCTTTGTCCGTCATAGTTGGATATTTGTATTAGATCAATATCCATAGTTTCTTAATAAATCAGGGGCATTATAAACGGCTTTTGGGAATATATTGCTCATTTGGGGGGGTTGAGGTGACTCCCCCCCTATTCTCAGGGGCTGTGGGGATGCCCCCTCATTATGGGAGGATGAGATGACCCCATTTTGGAGAGGATCCTGCTGCTTTCCGCCAATTTTCAGAGTGATAAATAGCTTGTGGAGGCCCCGTGGCCTCATTTTGGGGGGTTGGGATGACCCCATGGTTCCTCCGATGGCTGAGGGGTTATAACCGGTTTGTGGGGGGTCCCCTGACTGTGGGACCCTGGAGCAGGGTGTGTCCGCTTCCTGCCGCCCCAGCCTTGAGGCAACGCTCAGCCAAGCAGGGTGCGCAGCACTGATAACTCACCAGTGTCTAGGCAGACCCGCAGTGCCCAGTGCTCCCCCCTTGCCCCCAGCATCCCCCACCAGGGGAATCTGGTGAGGAAGGAGGTGGGGGGCGCCCAGGCTGGGCCTGCCGGCGCTGTCCCCGCGAGGTCCGGCCCTGCCTGAGCATGGTGGGCTGGGGATCTGGGGACGATGAGAAAGAGGTGGAAAATTTGGTCTGGGACCCATAAACGGAGTGGGAGGGATATGGAATCCACAAAACTCAGTGAAGGGGGCACAGACCTCCAAATTTAGTGGGAGGTGGGTGCCAGTCCCAAACCAAGTTCTGGGTAAACCTGGAGATTAGAGGTATGATGGGAAGGGGGTATGAGAGGGTGGAGAAGAGGGTCTTTTGACTTCCAAACTGAGTGTGAAGGGGCTGAGTTCCCAATACCGAGCAGGGGGCGTTGGGAACACCCTGAAACTAAGCTGTAGGGGGAGCTGGAGATTGTAGGCACAACGGGAAATAAATGAGAGAATGAGGAAAATTTGGGTTGGGACAGTGGTCAGGGACATCCCGTGAGAGTCCTGTACCCGGATGCTCTGCTTGGAATGGGGTCAAACAACACAAACAATGCCCTGTTTGCAAGCGTGCCAGCGATAAATGAAGAAGGGGGTTCCCACTGCTTTTGTCGTTGAATGACAGTGATATATGATACAGGAGATCTGTTAAAATACCAGGATAAAGAAACAACTAAGTGATTCCACTGGTAACTTATCCAGTGCTGTTGAGCTGGGACAGCTGCCTGGACACATCTGACTGACACTGCAGGCCTTCAGACTATTGATGCCTTGGGAAGACTGACTTGGAACAGAGACTGGACTAAGCTAGAGAATAAAGGAGGTATTTATTAAAAGCCTTTTCTTGAGCAGCACAAGAGCCTGACCAGAGCTACACCCAAGGTGGACTTAAAATGGTCAAAAAATGGACAACTGCTCATGAGGTCATACACCTTTATAAATTTTGGTCCATTTGCATACTGGGGTTTAATTGTCCAATTACAGCTTCAGATTATGAAGTCCCATCCTTCTTGTTTTCTCTCTTCAGTCTGCTGTTGTTTATGCTTTTGGGCCTGAAACTTGTACTCATTGTCCTTGGTCTTTAGCGGGAAAAGGATTTGTTTTGTCTACCTGCTCTGTAAAGAGAGCTTATTAACACTTAATATGAGGCTCAGAACTACACCCCTAGGCAACACAGAATCTGAAAAACATGAAAGCTAACAGTTAAGGCATCACTATAGCAGCCTCATCCCAAACTTTAACTGCAGGGTTTCCGGATATATCCATTCTTAGGGAGGGAGGGAGGGAGGGAGGGATGTGGAGATTGTTCCCTGCAACAAGGAGAACTGGAGCTCCCACTGCTGTGCCAGGTGGGGACACAGGGACCCCCCCTCCGACCTCGCACAGCCCGGCTGCTTTTGGAGTGTCAGCACCTGTTTAGTGCTGGGGACTGTGTGAGGGTGGGACTGAGTAACAGGAAAATATCACTGAAAACAGGAGCTAAAATCCTTAACCCTGTATTTTCACTATTAGAAGGCAGCTTTATTTTGGTGCCGGGTGTGTGCAGGGTGTCTTCCCTGATCACACACATTTAGCTATCTCTCATATTTGTATGTATTTATATAACTAATCTATTTCTATAACTAATACATATTAATACATTACCCCTTGCCCGCAGCCGAAGGGATGGAGCAGAAGCGGGGGGAGCTGAAGGCAGTGGACGAATAGAGGAAGAGGAGGAGCAGGAACCGGAAAAGAGGGAGAGGAGAGAAGAGGACGAGGAAGGTGAGTCTGTTTTTGTTCTTGCGTTGAGTTTATCTCTCGTAGGGCTTCCACTGTACCAGGGCCAGGAGGTGTGCGGCGCTACCCCAGCTCAGTTTCTGTAGCTGTCTGATCTTCCTCAGAGGAGGAGAAGAAGAAGAAGAAGGAGGAGGAAGAAGAAGAGGAAATTCGCGGGTCCACCGCGCCCTGTGTGCGCAGCCCTCCCGGCCCGTGCAGCATCTGTCCCGCCGCATCCCAAAGGTGACTGGGGAGGAGGAACTTCCCCAAATATCTTGGGCGTCCCCGGGAGGCGTTTTTTTTCGGGGCGTCCTGGCCGTACCTATCGACAGACCCCAGGCTACGGCGGGGAGGATGCGGGGTGCCGGATGCCAGGTGGAGATCGCCCGGCGGGGGTAGGGGAAACTGGTTCTGGCTATCCCTGACGTGGGAGACCGGAGAATGGCGATACCGGTTTGAAATATCCCCGGCAGACTGGAAAGGGGGAAGCACAGAGCTAACGGGGAGGGCAGGATCCCCTCGACCCTGAAGCGGGGGACTCGGAAGGCGGGCATCCCTGGCATCCTGGAGTGGGACGAGCCTGAAGAGGCGGAACCCTGGACCCCCAGCAGCCGAAACAGAGACTCAGTGGAGAAGGGACCCCTAGAACCTCTAAAACGTCCAGCAACCCTCAGCGGGACCGAGGAGACAAAAGACCTCCAGGACCCCAAAATGGAGAGACGGGAGAGGGGGGAATTTTGGAGGGCTCCTTTGCTGACTCTTAATATTTTGGAGGAATTTCTTTTCTGCATTGTGGTGTTTTGGAGGTTTTCACGGACACAAGATGCCTGGTGACTTCTAGAAATAGACTGGGGCAGGAGAAACCTCCAACCCAGCATGCTCACACGTTGTTTTCCCCCAAGTCCAGGATTTGTCATTCCTAAACCTTGGCTGAATGGAGGAGGAGGCTGCAAAGAAAAGAAAGATGCCCTGGGACGCCCAGGCAGGTGAGGAGGAAGTCCTTTCCCCCTCTCTCCTGCTTCATCTCCCAGCCCACCATTGCCCCTGGTTGCAGGACAACCTCACTGCCGATGCTGTCCTGCTGGGGACATATTGGGGGGGATCTCCTTTCCTCTGGCACAGAGGCAAATCCCATCCTCTCCTTGTCTTTCCTCCCCCAGGCAATGAGCTGCAGACAGAGATCAGGGAGGACAAGTCCCCCTGGCAGAACATTGTGGAAGAGGCCTTTTTGGGCAGTTCCACAGCACAGGAATCCAATGGGGAAGAGAAGCCCCAGAGATCCCGCACAAGAAGGAGCTGCAAATCCAGCCCAGGGAGCTGTGAGGAGGAAAGACCCTCCATATCCTGGGAAGGTGGCCGGAGCTTCAGCCAGAGCTCAGAGCTGGTGGAGAAGCCTCACACGGAGAAGCCCCACAAGTGCCTGGAATGTGGGAAGAGCTTCAGCCGGAGCTTCCACCTCCTCCGCCACCAGATGATCCACACAGGGGAACGGCCCTATGAGTGTGGGGAATGTGGGAAGAGCTTCGGCCGGAGCTCCTGTCTGATCCGCCATCAGGTAATTCACACGGGGGAACGGCCCTACAACTGCAAGGAATGTGGGAAAAGGTTCAGTGACCGCTCCAACCTCCTCACCCACCAGCGCCTGCACTCCAGGGAACGGCCCTACCAGTGTGGGGAGTGTGGGAGGAGCTTCAGCATCAGCTCTGACCTGACCCAGCACCAGAAGATCCACAGTGGAGAACGGCCCTACGAGTGTCTGGAGTGTGCAAAGAGATTTCGGACCAGCTCCCATCTCCTCCTGCATCAGCGGATTCACACAGATGAGAGGCCCTTCCGCTGCCCCGACTGTGGGAAGGGCTTCAAACGCAACTCCCACCTTGTCAACCATCGGCGTGTCCACACTGGGTAGAGGCCCTATAAGTGTCCTGAGTGTGGGAAGAGCTTCTCCTACAGCTCTAACTTAATTTCACACCAACAGACCCATGAGTAAGGGAAGCCCTACAAGTGCCCTGAACTTAGGAGGAGTTTTGTTTCCTGCTGCAACTTCTTCACCCACTAGAGGACCCATGTTGCATTATCCACAGTGACCCATATTGTGCAAAACCATGGTGATCCACATACCTGGTGATCCATGTTGAGTGAAGACCTGGTGACCTATGTTCCACATGATCCGAATTGGGAAGACACCTGGCTGGTGGTCTTCACCTCCTCCTTGTTCCCTGGATGCACCTGGATGAACGCAGAGGAAAGAACATGTATCAGGAAGCAGGCTGATGTCAGAAATTGAAGTACTAAGGCTTGAACAACAGGCCAAGTGCCAAAGTCGATCTCTAGATGAACCTTCCAACCAAACATTATATGATACTTGTATCTGCTAATTAGTGAAATATCAGTGATCATTAGTGAAGTATGTAATGTGATACAAATGTATTTCTCTTTCCGTGTTTAAGGGACGGTCAAGGCAATGAAATCAGATATCTGGCCTTGTTTGGAGGTACATCACCAAAGCAAATTCCCTTGGTTCCTTCTTGAGCCCTGACCACGCTTTGGGTGGAACCCAGATGTTGTGGATTGATGCTGGCTGGATGCCACACACCCACAAAAGCCACTTAGTCACCCCCCTCCACAGCTGGACAGGGGAGAGAAAATGTGTAAAAAAGGGTTCATGGGTTGAGATAAGGACCACAGGAGAGACATCCCTCACCAAACACCATCACAGGCAAAAGAGAGCTTTGAGCTATGAAATGAACTAACAAAATCAGAGCAGGATAATAAATAAAATAAGCCCTTAAAACTACTTTCTCTCAACCCTCCCTCCTTCCCAGCTCTATCTCAGCAGCACAAGGAGACAGGGAATGGGGGTTATGGTCAGTTCATCATCTTTAGCTTCTCCCACTGCTGAGGAAGAGGAGTTGTTCCTTTGCTGCTCTGTCGGGCTCCTACCACAGGAGACAGTTCTCCACAAATTTCTGCACATTGAGTCCATCCCATAGGCAGCAGCTGTCTGCAAACTGCTACAACATGACCATCCCAGGGGCAACAGTCTTCCCCAAACTGCTGCAATGTGAGTCACCTTTTCACAGGGTCAGTCCTTCAAAGATCTTTATTAATCACTATAGGCAGTCTTTTGTAGTAATGATTTGATGCATTACTTAATCCTTTTTTAATTCTTTGCTCTTTTGAACTATGGAAAATTACACTTCTTTCTTAAAGTAGTATCTTTTGTGATGACCCCATCAACTAGCAAAACAGAAATTCATTAGGAAGAGTGCCTTTGTTAGTCTGCAAGCTGAGTTTATTTTTTTTTTGGAGTGGATGATTTCTGGGATTAGAGGCTGTGTGTCAGTGGTCACTGTCACCCCTGCCAGAATTCCCTTTGACCCAGTCAGAGCTGATTTCACACAGTAGCTGGGTTGGCTTTCCTTGTGACCCGTAAGTTCTGCATTCTTTGTGTCCATTCTCAGCAATCCATTCTCTTCCCACAGCTTTGTTAACCTCACTCAGGCCTAACACCTGGATAATTGTCCCACCTTGATCTTATGTACAGTCCAAGTGCCAGGTATCCACTGAGGAATATCAGAATATCAGGGGACAGAGAGGGCAGAAGGGGAGGGAGGATTCAGTGGTCATTGATGGTGGCAGCTGCAAGTGTGTCCATGACTTGGGGTGAGCTTTGTTTAACCACTGTTGTACATATGAGCAGTTCCTTCTTTACACACTTTGTCACAGTGGGAATTTTTGTGGGCATGCATTTCCCAGCATGCGCCACCCAGATCTCACTTCTGCCAGGCCCAGAGTCAGCACCTTCCTGCTACTTCCTTCTGTGCTTATGGCAAAGTCCTTCCGTGGACTTGACAGTGTTTGAGATGGGCAGCTCTGCTCCTAAAGTCCTTACACAGCCTGACCCATCACCCACCCACGAGTGACCTCACACCTGCCCTGAGTTTTCAAGGAGCTTCAATGACACCTCCAATCTAAGCTCCCACCTGAGGATTCATCATGGCAGGAGACTGATCTCAGGTGGGAAGAGCTTTGGGCAGAGCATGGACTTGATCTCCCACTGTAGGAGCCACATGGGGGAGAAACCCTGTGTCTGCCCAAGCTTTGCCCAGAGGCCCCATTCAAAACAAGACATTTTGCAAATGTAATTAAGCCATTTGAGGTTTGTATCAAGATATTTTTGGGTGGGATTTTCAGTGTCTTAAAATAGTCATAGTCTTAAAACAACAGACTATGTTGTTTTAAGATAATTGGTCAATACCTCTTGGCTTTTGCTGTGCACATAGATGGAGAAGACTCCCCTGCATCCCCACGGAATCCCAAAATCCTCCAGAATATCCCCCTGAACTCTAAATTCTCCCCCAAATAGCAGTAAACTTGGAGGGTTTTGCATGTCTTTTTTCAATCTTTTTTTTTCCCCCGCAATTTCAGTTGTTTCAAAGGGATGAAGATGAATCAAAAGAAAATTAGGGCAAAATAAAAGGATTTACATGTTGGTGTTGTGTGACTATCCATGGAGTTGGGTTGGGTGAGTGGAAGAGTCTTCTTTTGAGGAGTTTCCACCCCATTGTCTCTGAAATCTTGGTTTTTCCTCCAATCCATCACTGTGAAAGACACTCATGGGCCATGGAAAAGTAGAATTGTATTATTGAGTTGTAATTGTACTAATTGAAATAGGTGGAAAAGGAGATGGGATTAGGCAGGAGGAGGAAGGGAGGACGAATAACAGGAAGCTCAGGGATCCGCTGCTCCCTGTTATCTGCAGCCCTCCCTAGCCTGGGAGCATCATCCCCCCTCACATCCCTCAGGTGACTGGGAAGGGAGACCTTGCCTCAGATATCCAGGGGGGGATGTCTCTCAGTATCTGATCTTTATGAAGTGATAGCTGGATTTTGCAGGACTCCAAAGCTGATCTGCAAATGCCTCTGTGGAAGATACTGGGGGCATTCCAGAGATGATATTTCTTTGGGGACTCCTGGTGGCTACTGCCAGCCGAGCCCTGGTGGTTAGCAGGGGATGTGGAATCCCTAGAGCCACCTGACGATCCACCAGTACCAGGGTGGGCAGGCCAGGCCAGGAACACCCTCCCTCCCTCCCTCCCTCCCTCCCTCCCTCCCTCCCTCCCTCCCTCCCTCCCTCCCTCCCTCCCTCCCTCCCTCCCTCCCTCCCTCCCTCCCTCCCTCCCTCCCTCCCTCCCTCCCTTCCTTCCTTCCTTCCTTCCTTCCTTCCTTCCTTCCTTCCTTCCTTCCTTCCTTCCTTCCTTCCTTCCTTCCTTCCTTCCTTCCTTCCTTCCTTCCTTCCTTCCTTCCTTCCTTCCTTCCTTCCTTCCTTCCTTCCTTCCTTCCTTCCTTCCTTCCTTCCTTCCTTCCTTCCTTCCTTCCTTCCTTCCTTCCTCCCTCCCTCCCTCCCTCCCTCCCTCCCTTCCTTCCTCCCTCCCACCCTCCCTCCCTCCCTTCCTTCCTTCCTTCCTTCCTTCCTTCCTCCTTCCTTCCCTCCCTCCCTCCCTCCCTCCCTCCCTGACAGAGACTAGAGAGGTTCTTCTGCATCAGAACCTCGTGAAAGAGACCTTTTTAGTGACTCCATGGCACAGGAATCCAGTGGAGAGGAAAAGCCTCAGAGATATCCCATGAGGAAGGGCTCCAACTGCAGCCCAGGGAGCTGCGAGGAGGAAAAACCAACCTTTTGTCAGGATGGTGGCCAAAGCTTCATCTGGAGCTCTGATCTGGTGGTCCTTGAGTGGTTTCACACTGGGGAGATGTGCTACAGGTGCTTGGAATGTGGGAAGAGCTTCAGATGGAGCTGCTACCTGATCCAGCCCCATATCCACACAGGAGAACAGCCCTAGAAGTGCTTGAATGTGGGAAGAGCTTCAGCCAGAGCTCCTGTCTGATCTGCCATCAGATAATTCACACAGGAGAATGGCCCTACAGGTGTAGGGAAGGTGTGAAGAGCTTCAGTGACCACTCTAACCTCCTCAGCCACCAGCATCTGCATTCCAGGAAATGGCCCTACCAGCATGAGGATTGCCATAAGAACTTCAGCCAGAGCTCCCACCTGATTGCCACCAGAATATCCACACTGGGAAATGGCCCTTAGAGTGTCCTGACTGTGGGAAAAGCTTCACCTAGAGCTCTGCCTTGACCTTACACCAACAGATTAACCAGGAAGGGAACCCCTGTGAGTGCCCCGAGTGTGGGAAGATCTTCATCCACTGCTCCAACTCCATTAACCACTGGAGGACCAGTGCTGGATCATCCAGAGTGAGCCCTGTAGGGCAGAAACCTGGTGATCCATGATCCTGGTGATCCCTGTGGGGCAGTGTATTGGGTTTGTATGGTCAGATTTTGGAAATGGGGATGCTCCAGAGGTGGCTTCTGTGAGCAGCTTCCAGAAGCTTTCCCATGTCCAGCTCCTGTTCTGATCCACTCCTGAAGGTGAGGGTAAGCCAGGTTCTGGTTTATGGATCCCCCGGGACAGATTATAGTGAAACAACAGTGATTGATCTGTGTTTATATCTCTGTAGGGTATATTTTAGAACCATTTGTTTGCCATGTAAAGCAGGTTTGGAACCCTTTTGGTTACCATCTCTAGCAATAGAGAAGCACCTATGAAAACTTATAAGGGAAAAGAAAGAAAATATAAGAGTATAAAGATTCACACTCACCAGCCCTGGATCCAGCAACAAAACTCTTGGGTTTGATTGCTACAATGTCCCTGTTCTTGATCTAAGTGATGCTCCCAGGCTGGATCCTTAAGAGGTGGGGGAAGCCCTGGAAACTCCCAAGTTCTGTGGGTCAATACAGGTTCAGGTTTGGGTGAACACCCAGATACCTCCCCTGGAGGAAGTTTTACACTTTCTGATGTCACACTGTGGCTCCAGGGGCAATTTGGGGGACTCTGATGGTTGATGGCCTCTTGTAAGAGAGGCCCTTCCTCTCCCAGCAGTGCAGTTGAGACAGGTATGGCCCATGTGAAGGGGTGAAAACCTCCAGCCCTCTGTGTTAGTGTCCTGGGCCTTCCGCAGGAGAGTTTCCACAGCTGAGGCAGTTGTAAGGGAGGGCATTGCTCTGGTCCAAAGCTGTTTCCCACCTGGCAGCATCTGCTTCTGATCAGCCTCTTCCCGTCCCTGGCTCCCTGCCTGGCTCATCCCCTTCAGGGCTGGGTGTTCACCCCTCTGCCCCTGGGCACCTCCTGTGCCCACGGCCAGCAAAGCCTCCACTGCTTTTGTCAATGGCTAATGGTTTGAGCCATTTCAGTCCCTCACAGCTCTGCACCCAAAAGCCAAGAGGGATCAATGGTGCCTCAAAACTACTCCATCCCACTGAACATGGCTCAATTTGATCTCAAAACAACTCAATCCCTCCTCAAAATTTTGAGGTATGCCCTGTGCCCAAATTGCTCCTAGTTGTGGATCGGGGCTCAAGGGACCACCTCAGATCCCCCATACCCACTCCCCTCTGCCCCATGGCCACCACAGCAGTGGCTGCTGGGGGGTACCCCCACTGTGAGCCCTCCAAGGAGGAACAGCAGAGGTCGGGGACCCCCCAGCAAGGTTCTGCCTACCCCCCCTTCCCCCCACAGAGCCCCAGGGAACAGCTTAAGAGATCAAATTATGAGGACACGAAGGGACTCCCAGGGGAACCCCTTTGCCTCTGTCCCCCTTCCCCCCTCTCAATCACCTTAACCATCTTCCCTCCACTGCAGCCGGGGGGCTTCCAGCACCCAGAGCAGGGGTGACAGGGCAGGGGGGGCACATGGGGGTCCCCATTCCTGATCCACGCCAGGGCTGGTTCTGCCCCCTCACATCACAGTATCCCCGTGGGGTCCCCCCAAATCTCTCCCCCCCCCCGCCAATAAATGGGACCGGGGCAAACTGGGAAGCTTTATTGGGAACACTGGGAGCAGCCAGGTGGGGACAGAGTGACAGCAGGGCTCTGGGGACACATGACCCCCCCAAAATCAGCGCGGGGATGGAATGGGGGGTCCCAGCTGGGCCTGAGGCCATGGGAAGGGTCTGTGGCCACTGCTGGCTCAGGAGCTCTGTAGGCAGAGAAAAGGGAGTGACACCAGGCTGGGGGGCCCCAAGGGGAGCACACACATTCCAGGGGAGGTGGGACACGACCCCCAGGACCCCCTCTCACCTTCTTGTGCAGGTAGAAGCTGAGCCCCAGCGCCAGGAAGATGAAGCCCAACACAAAGCCCCCAATCCCCATCAGGATCTTTTTGTGGGCAGCGTCCGGCAGCATCTCTGGAGGGTCCGCATTGGTCAGGACCCCCAAAAACTCACAGATACCCCAAACCCCTCCAAGCACCCTTGCACCCCTCCAGCCCACCCAAGACCCTGTGAGACCTCTTTCTTATCCCCATCCAACCTCCCTAGTACCACCCAAGTTCCCTCCCCATCCCTCCAATACCCCAAACCTCTTCCGAGTTGACATTCATCTCCCAATGATCCCCAAACCTTTTCCCAGACCCTTCCCAGTCTCACCATGCCTCACCAACAACACTGCCAGTAGATCAAAGCACACTCAACTTCTCTCCCACTCGTGCTTTTACACCCCCAGCCTGCTTCCAGCCCCTCCAGCTCCATCAGACTCCCTTCCAGTTACACCCAGCACCCTCAGTTCCCTCCCAGTAGCCACCAGGAAACTCCTAACTACATTCCAGTCTTCCCAGCATCCTCCAAATTTCTTCTTTGCCCTCCAAGGCTGACCAAACCCTTCTCATAGTTACCCCTGGCTCCCTCAGACTCCCTCCCCCCAATCAATCCTAGCTACAACCAACTCCTCTCCCAGCCTCATGCCCCAGTGCTGTTGGGGCCAAGCCATACCCCACTGCTGGCTCAGGGGCTGCTCCAGGCTGACATGCTCCACCTGGCAGGTGTAGCTGACTCCACGCTGCGGGGGAGATTCCAGCAGCACCAGGAGCTGGTGGGTCCAGTCCCCATTGGGGACCACATCGGTGGCCACCACGTGGCCCGAGAGCTCCTGCTGGCTCTGGAACCACCTCACCTGGATCTGGGCAGGGTAGAAATCCATCACGGAGCAGAGCAGGTGGCTGGCTCCAGACTGGGAACTCGAGGGCACCAGGGAGATGGAAATGCTGGGGGCCACTGGGAGAGAGCAGGGAGACACTGGGATGAGATACGGGTAAAATGGGAGACACGGGGGAGGGCTTGAGTAACATTGAGAAGGATTGGGGAGGAACTGGGAGGGTACTGAAAGAGATGGGACTGGATTGAGCACCACTGGGAGAGCACTGGGAGAGAGGAGGTCTGGAACTGGACTGAGAAGGACTGGGAATGGAATGAGAGTGAACTGAGAGGGCTTGGGAACGAAGCGTGCATCACTGGGAGGCCGAGTCCAGCGCGGGTCACTTGGCGCTGTGGATCTGCCTGGATGTGTCATCAGAGTGATGCGCTCTGATTGGCTGATGGGCTTCAGCTCCATGCACGGCCGAGAGGGGCACACACAGGGGCACTGGGAGAGAATGGGATGGACTGAGAGAGCCATGGGAGTCACTGGAAGGCAGAAAGAGGCCACAAGGACATGGGCACAAGGAGAGCTGAGAGGTCTGCGGTGATTTCCAGGGAGGTTTTGAGGGGCTCCAGGGTCATTCCCAGGGCAGGACCCGAGGGGACACGTTCTGCCCCATGCTCACCTCTGCGCCCCATAAGGAATGGGGTGGACAACTTGTAGTTGTGCCGGCAGTGCCTGTCCACTGCATCCCGTCTATATTCCATCCATTCTGGGTCGCTATTCCAGTACCTGGCAACCTTCTCCCCATATGAGGTGTCCCCCACATACAGCCCCACATCGTTGTCGAAGTGCACATACTGCTCTCGGTTGTAGATGAACCTCTTCACAAACTTCACCCGGTCGGTGCCGTTAATGAAGTGACACTCGGACTTAACCATCTCCTGGAACACACCTGTGTGTGCATAAGATAGGTCACAGGGTACCCCACCAGCAACCCCCAACACCCCCTAGCAAGCCAAGAGCTCAGAGGGCCACCCCAGATCTGCACTCTGCACCCCTTGTGCCCCACATGCCCCTTGTAGGACCCTTCTTCCCGCGGTCCCACTTCTTCTTTCCCACCCTTCTCCATACTTTCCTCCCTCTTTCCCATAACTCTTCAGTTGCCAGTACTGCTCCCCACATTAATTTGAGGGTCCCACTTCCCCCTTTTCCCTCCACACCCCACCGTTCCCACCCTCCCACCATTTCCCTTCCCTTCCCTCCTGCTCACCCGAGAGCTCCGCGTCCACAGCCGAGGAGGTTCCTACCACCAGCAGCCCCACCAGTAGAGCCCCAGCTGCCGCCAAACGCTCCATGGCCAGCGCCGGGCAGGTTCTGACACCTCCCCTCTCCAAATTCCCCTGGCGGTGGTCACTAGGGGCGAGGAAGAGCTCAGCTGGATTCCAGGTGGGAGCGTTGCGGGCTGCGGGTCTGTCTAGCAACTGTGGTTACCGCAGGCTCTGATTGGCTCAATATTGTTTGTACTTCTCTGATTGGCTGAGGAGAGGCACAGGGATTGAAAGAAGGATCGGGAGAGATCCCGCCCCGAGCACTAGCACGGGCACAACAGACACGGCCTGGGCACAGGGAGTGAGTTTATTACCAACCAAATCACAGCAGCGCAAGGAGAAGAAATCTCTCCAACACCTTTCCCATACCCAACGAGAATCACCTGTAATGGGGGTCACCAGGGCTCTGGGGGTCACTGGGGGTAATCCAACACCGACCATAGGGGATAGAGTCGGAGCAGGACACGAAACCTTCCCACCCACGGGGAACTGGCAGGGCTTCCCTTACCAGTGACTCTGTTGAATCAAGTCAGAGCTCTGGGTGAATCTCTTCCCATACTTGGGACATTCATAGGGCCTCTCCTTGGTGTGGATGCACTGGTGGGTTATGAGCTGGGAGCTCTGGCTGAAGCTCTTCCAACACTCCCCACACTTGTAGGGCCTCTCCCCAGTGTGGATCTTGTGGTCCTTGATGAGGTGGGAGTTCTTGCTGTAGCTCTGCCTGAACTCCAAGAACTTGTAGGGCTGTTTCCCGGAGAGGATCCTATGATGGGTGACCAGGTCACATTTCCATATGAAACTCTTCTGACATTCCAAACACCAGCAGGGATGTTCCTTAGTTTGGATCTCCCTGTGCCGGATCAGGTGGCAACTCTGGCTAGAGTTCATTCCACCTTCCAAACTCTCAGTTCGAAAGACAATTTAAAGAGGACACTCTGGAGTGAGTGTCATCTCCTCTACAGGGTTCCAATAGTCCCTTTCCACCAATAGGAAATGAATGTTAATAGGTGAAAATGAAAAAAATCCCAACAGTTCATGAACAAACAGTATGCTCACAAGGCAAGGGAAAAAAAAGTAAATAACCGGTAGCTATTAAATTGTCAGACCTTACCCACCCCACACCCTGGAACAAAAGACCCAAAATGCCAGAGAAATCTCCGCTCACCACACGCGACACAGGCGGCGCCAGCTTCTCTCCCAGGGAAAAACCAACCAGGGGCTGTCCTGAAGGAGATGAAAGACCGGGGTTCGCCTGGCGTTGCACACCTCCCCAGATGGGCTTCTCGGGCACGGTCCCGGCAGGTGAAGCCGTGGCTTTGGGCGGCAGCGGCGCCGTTCCGCTCCTGCCAGCACGGAGCCCCCGTGCTCCAACAAAGCAGCTGCTCAGTTCGCCTCCGGGCACTCCAACGCTCCCCACTGCAGCCTCTCCGAACCAAGGAAAGAGGAAAAATCCTTTGTTTGCCTGAGCCAAAAAATCTTACCAGCCAAACAAAAAACCACGCTGCACAGAGAGAGCCGCGGAAAACCCAAGCAGCGAGGCTTCAAAACGCCCGCGCAGCGAACAAGGAGCTCTCTGCCCACCCCAGCCTCACACACCTCCTGTCCCCGGTTCCCGGGGTTTAAAGATGCAATAACCATTCTTTGGGTGCAAAGCAGAGGATCATGGAACGTACCATCACAATAACTCACTCCAAGAGAATTGTATGTACAATAATCACTTGTATCCACCTATCCATCTATAAAAGCATGTACCGAACTCTGGATACAGCAATGTGCACATAGGACAGGAGCGGAGAGGCTGAACGGACACCAAGGGGAGACGTGGAATGTACTGACAGAGCAAACCCTCCAAGGGCTTCAACCCAATTCGCAGCTTTTCCATGTTTCAAAGGCTTTTGATTTATTAAAAAACTATGGACATTGATCTAATACCAATATCCAACTACGACGGACAAAGACTCTCTAACAGTTTAAAGTTAGAAAGTGTATGTTTATTACGAGGCCGGGCGGGATCGCTCCCAAAAACACACGCGCAATTTACAGATCATCACAGAGTCTTTTATGTACAGGAGTATTGAATACACAAACTACAAATGCATATTCATAGCTCTGATACCTCCCATTCCCCGCTTCGTATGGTAATTAGCCCAAAAAGCCATCAAGCATGCGTAGTTTGTTCTTTGAAATGGGTCGGTGGTCTTTTTTATAGGGTGGGGTCCCAAAATGATGAAGTAAGATGGGTCTTCCTCCCTTGACTTTTTAACCTTTTGTGTTAGTGACAGCTAAATCCTGTTTTTTCCAGGACTATTTGATTTATGATTGTATTGTATTCATGGGGCCTATTGATTATTCAGGATGCAAAAGCCTAGTTTGACAGCTTCCCTGATTTATTAGTTCCTTCTAAGATTTATCAGTTCCTTCAGTTTGGCTTCTGTTAGCAAAAGGGAAGTCCTAGCTACATTATCTCAGCACTATCTATTTTGACTACAGTCTTTAATTCTTCTAAATCAATGCCTCACTTTGACTGCTGGATTTGAAAGATGTGAGATCTCATAGTGAAAAGCAGAGTACTCTGGAACCAGATACTGCTGGTGGAGTTGAAGTCTGGTCTTGTGACATCTCAGATTTGAAAATATATTGAATAGAAGATGACTACAACATTTCCGAGCCCATCCCTCCTCACACATAACAAAAACCGATTTATCTTTTAAAAGGTTAAAAAAAAAGGAAAATGAACATTAAAAATGTTTCCTCACAAAAAGCCAGGTTGAGAAAATACAGAATAATGAAGTGTGTCTAGAAAAACGTGCTATCATTTCTCAGGTATTTGGCTCAGTGTCAGCTCAGAGCCGGGCTCTGTCTCGCAGGTACCCAAGTCCCCGGGGCAGCTCTGAGCAGCCTCTGGCGGCTTTCCAGCCCGGCTTTCCCCGGGCTGTGCCCCAGGCAGACACTCGGTGTTTCCGTGGTGCTCCTGCCCTGCTCAGCTCCCCGTGCCCTGCAAAGGCGCCGAGGCTGTGCTGGGTGCCCCTGGGTGTCACTGAGTGAGGTAGTGCTGAGTCCTGGGGCCCGGGCTGAGCCCTGAGAGACACCTCTTGTCCCCGGCCTCCCACGGGACAAGGAGCCACTGCCCACAAGGGCCCGGCACGGCCGGCCAGCCAATTCCTGCTGCCCCCAACAGCCCGGGCTGCAGCCCCACGGCTCTGCGGGGCGGGGCTGGGGCTGTCGGGTGGCACCGTGGCCAAAGCCTCCCAGGGCTCTGGGCACGGCATGAGCTACAAGGCCACAAGGCGGGGCTAACTCCAGGCCGCTTCCACTCTGTCCCTCTGTTGTTGGGGGCTGGGTGTGGCCCTTTGTGACACGGATGTTGTCAGGGCCTTCGGTGATGCAGGACATGGTGGTGCTGTCATGAATGAGAGTGTTTGAGATCGCTTAAAAATCAGCGGAAGGGGCAGAAATCAGATTTAATATTTAGTGACAAAGCACAGCTAGTTGGTTGGTAAGATTCACTCTA
Organism: Zosterops lateralis; assembly: GCF_965231275.1. Taxonomy (NCBI): domain Eukaryota; kingdom Metazoa; phylum Chordata; class Aves; order Passeriformes; family Zosteropidae; genus Zosterops; species Zosterops lateralis. Next base: position 196,699 of record NC_139795.1, read on the forward strand.
ATGCTGTCCTCGGTTGTAGTGTAGGATGTACACAAAGTATTTATTCTATCACCATCTTCATGAACTGTTGAAACCAGGTGGGGCAGTGTTCTTCCCAGCCCCCTTCCATTGGGTTATCATCTGCTAATGGCCCATCAACGCCTTGCCCATGACTCACAGGTAACTCTCTCCAGGAGTTATCTCTGTTTAATGGGCCATCAAGGACCCACTTCATGACTCATCATCCCATTGTGAGATGCTCCGCCCAGGGGGAGGGACCAAGCATTCTCACTTGGATATTATCTGGTATTTGGGACAGTACAAGTAGCCCTTACCTACTGGATTCCCAGAGGACTAGAGCTACCAGACCTTTCTACAGGATCACTGCTTCAGGAAGATCACATCATCTGGACTGCTTCCACCATCCTGCTCAGTATGTATTCTGACTCTGTCAGTGATCTTTTGTATTTTTGCATTTATTTTATTTTATTTCATTTTATTCTTTTTTTCCTTTATTCTTATTAAATTGTATTTCTGACTTGGAGCCTCTCACTCGTTTTGCTTTCAAACCACGACAAATGCCTACAGGATATCTAAGGCACAACAAGAAAAAACAAGCAACAACAAAACCAAACAAAATCCAGGCAACCAAACCAGAAATGAATTGAGAGTTCTCTAGGAGAGTGTGGGTGACTATGCGTTGTGTTCAGGTGCATGGGACAGAAGACATTGCGGCAAAAATTAAAAGAAACACTTAGCAATACTAAGTGCTTAACAACACTGAGCAGCACTTTAACTTCTACCTTAATTTATAACTTAACTTATACCTTTGGGCAGGAATTCAGCAGAGGATTAACATTTAATAGTATTTAACCTAACTTCCAAGTTCTACTAAGTAACTTAACAGAAAAACAACACTTAGCAACACTTAACTTAGTTTATAACTTATATTTAAAAATTTAGCAAAAGAACAACCCTTAGCAGCATTTGAGTAAGTTCATAACTATAACTGACCCTAGCTTACAGGCCTAACTTGGATATCCAAGGTACTTCCATATCTAAGAAAGCAATATTTGTCCCAGATTTGCTACAGCATATGTGGAGGGGTATGCACATAGACAGAAACAGTCAGTGCTAGCAAGGTACCTGTGAAAAAATTCCCCTCAGAGGTCAGTGAAATCCTCACTTCAGACGCTTTTGCATCTCCTGCTGGGTGAAGGATCGGGCCTTGAGGAGTGAGGGCATCAGCCCAGGACACGTTGGGTTTCAGGGATCCTCCAGGCAGAGCAAACCCGAGAATTTGCTGGCTCTGAGAGGCCCTCACAGAGGGACATTGTTGGTCACAGCCCATGGTGGCCCAGGAGAGCTCAAAGGGTCTCCTTTGGGACCACTATTGATAGGGTCACAGGAGAGTGGGCTTCGGTCATAACAATGTTTCATCCTGGCCACAGTTTGGGTCAGGACCTTCTCTAGAAGTTTGAGAATAGGAATGTTGTGATACTCAGGCAAGAGGAATATTTTCCAAGGCTGATCATAAGGAAAGCAGGAGCCTTTTAGCAATTCCTGGGCGCAGACAGTATTTCTGATAAGCTTGGAAAAAGCTGAGCCCAGGTGCTGTTTCCAAGGACGAGACCTAACAAGCATTTCTCAGATCACACTGCAGCCTGGAAAGAAGGAGGGGGGAATGCACCCCCACACTGGGATCTCAGGGGTGTAGCAATATATCTGTATAACAGGCCATTCTGATGCACCAGCCAAACTGGTTGTGAGTAATATTATCAAACCTCCTGCAGATTTATTGTTAGAGCTCTCAGGAATTCATCAAGGTTACTGAGGAAAAAACAGGATCAAAAATAAGAGGAGAGCCTAAGAAAATGTCTGCAAAAAAATGTAAACCCTAGATAGGGGAAGCACAATGTGAGGATGGACACTTGACCAATTGGATGTCCTGAAGGATGTGTGCCTGCCTCATGAAGAAGCAGGCTACCCAACCCAGAGATGCGTGCCCACATGGACAGTAGACCTAGAATCTATATCTGGCATGTAATGTAAACAATAAATGTGTTCTGTTGGAATCATATTGGTTCTGTTATTCAGTGGCCCATTTCTCCCTGCACAGGGGTGTCCAAGGCATGGGGTTACATTGATGTCTTGGGGTGATTTTATAATGATATCCTATTCCCTAATTTTCTGCTTTATGCCCAGAAAGGCTGCTGTAGCTCTAAGATAAACCAGTGGGGTGGTGCCAGAGCCTTCAGTTATAGCAAAAAAAGTCACACATTTTGCTAAGTTTATCTGGTTTAAATTTATTCATTCTTCTATAAATAATTTTCAAGCACTTTGTTTGCATCTTATCACACCGAAGAAACAACAAAAGTTGTTTGCCATAATTTTACCAGTGCTTTCACAGTCTTAAGTGTTCTCTTAAAAATTAAAACAAACAATAAATAATTAAACAAAAAAAAACAAACAAAAAATAATTAAATATAAATTAAATAATTAAAAATTAAATTCCTCATTCCTCCATGGGTTAATCCTCACTTAAGCATCTTTTATTGCAACAACAAATAAAAACAATAAAGGACGCCCTACCTGCCAAATGCTTACAGAAAGCATTGTATATTTTTAATTTTTTACACTACTTCTTAAAAAATTCTAATCCTCCAAATATCAAACATTTCAATAGTAGTCTACAATTACAACCCAAACAAACCCAATGTTAGTAAAAATCCAAAACCGAGTAAAATTGTAAAACCTTATCCTCTTATTATGTAAAGTCAAAATTATACTTGTGTTTCCCCAAAAGCTAGACTGAAGTAGGCTCCAGCAAGAAATATGAAACCTTTCAAAAAATCTTTAATAACACCACCTAAAAATCCAACCCTAACATCAACCTCTAAAAATTCATAATTTCACCCTCTAAAAAAACTCGTAAAAAACCTCATCGACAACAGAGTAACAACAAACTCATGTCCTTAAAAAAACAGTTTAAGTTACCTAAAAGTGTTTGTCACCAAAATTAAGTGATCCACTTTAAAAAAACCAGTGAACCACACATCTAAAAGTAGTCAACACAGTACTCAATTTCCTTTTAAAAATCTATCCTTACTTTAAATTAAGAACATATTAATCCTAACCAAAAAGTCACTACTTTTAAACTAGAACTTAGTAGCAAAACTGCTACTTTCTTTTCCCTGCTTAGTTTATCATACTAGACATCACCAAGCTTAAGTTAAATGCGAATATAAAGTATTATAATATTGTACAACCCATAAAAAACAAACTGCCTATTATCAGTATAATCCCCTAAAAAAACAACCGAAGTCATGCACAAATTATACAGTAAGTGTGTAAGTATAAATTTAGTTTGTCTGAACAACAAAAATTGTTTCTTGAATAGTAGCTTGCTGCCACTAAAAAGCATAAAGTTAAACCAAATGTTATACTTATGCTTATTAACATTGCTTATTTTTACTAGCACAACATAGCCTATTAAACAACCCAAAAATAAATGTTTAAGCAACCATAGCAAATCTAAGAAAACATAATACCCTATGCTTCGCTACTACATCCCCTAAAAATCCATTTTCAATCTGTCTAGTTAAATTGCCTACAGATGTTTAGACAATGCCAAAACCTACTACTTCTTATACTATAAATTGTGAAAAAAATCTCACTAAAGTGTGAGATCAAGAAATCTCTCACCTTCCTAAAACATCCTTAGAGCCCCAAAAATTAGACCTTCTTAGTTCTATAAAAATAAATTTCCATGTTAAGTGGGCCTATATGAGAAAAATATCAATCAAGTGTAAGCTGTTTCTTCCTATCACCCTATATTATATAATGTATAAAAATCAAAGTTTTTAGTGCAATCATACTGTATTTAGTGTTTCCAAGTCAAATAATTCTATCTTAAGATAGAATTTTGCCACCAAAAGTGTTTTTAATTTACAAAGATCAAGGTTAGGCAGCTATCCCCTCATGCATCAGAAAAAACCCCTATAGTTTATGACAACTGTCAGTGCTCACTCCTAATACATCTGTAATTTTTCAACACAAGTATCCCCATAGAGCAAAGCATAGTTTGCATGCATTCAACAGAAACTACAATGACCAGCTTAATTTTTAGTCTAAAAAGCAGCGCTAGACAACATCACTTTTTTACCCCAAAAATAGCTACAGAGAAAGCTTTAAAGTTGCTAAACAAATTAAACTGTTAGCTAGCTAAACAAACTAATGCCACTTCCTTAGATTTAACAAAGCTGCTAACTAATACTAATTCTGTCAAACATACCACTTGACAAAATAAAACCATAATAAAATTTTTGCTTTTAGCAGAAAGCCACAGGTGTAAAGAAATTAATAAGATGTGAGGATGAGGATGGCAGCAATGATGGGCACAGCGACCACCACGGTGAGATTCCTGCCAAATTCCAGCTCTGGGAAGTGCAGGATAGTGAGGTGGGAGAGGGTAACCATCATCACGCTGCTTCACATTCCCAGTTCCCAATTTGCACATTCTCAGCCTCACCCCAGGAGAAGATTCTGGACTTCAGGATTCCAGGATTCTCCACCTGGCACTGTTCCTGCTCTCTGCTTCTCCAGCAGAGCCTTGATCCTGGCCCAGGTGTGGAAGGTGCCATTGTCGTGGGGAACAATCTCACCTCATTGCATTTTCTGATCCCAGATTTCATCCCTCTTCATCCAGCTGATCCCAATGGCCCTGGGATAGAGCCTGTATGTGTGTCAGGACAAGATCAGTGTCCCATGTTCCTCTTTCCTGGACACATAGACACCAGGGGGCTCTAGAATGGGATAGTGGTGAAAGGCATCCATGGAATTCCATGAGAATGGGATGGGAATGAGATCTGCCCATGGATGGCAGTGACATCTATCCACAGATTTTGCATTGGAATGGGACTACAGTGAGATCCATCCATGGAACTCCCATTGGAATGTGATAGCTGAGATCCATAAGCAGAATTCCTGTGGGAATTCCCATATTCCCAAATTTTATCCTCCCAAATCCCGCATTCTCAAATCCCATATTCCCATGGGAATTCTGCCATCCTCATCTTTGCACCCCAGTACCTCCTGACCATATCTGACATATTTCTGGACCCATCCCACGCAAGTGTGCCCCAGGTAATGAATTAAATTCTCAGCATTGATCTCATGAGTTTTCCAGTGAATCTTGGTGATCGGGGCAATGCTGTCAGCCAGCACAAATCTCCTGGATCCCAGCTTGAAGGATAGGAATTTCTGCCAGGCCAATTGGATCCGCGGATGCTCCTGTCAAACGAGAGATCACAGCTGGAAACCTCCTGCAGCATGTGGAGACCTGGGGAGGGATTGGACCCACGGAGCCCCATGGAATTGTGTCCCAGCCCCATGGAACCCCATTCCAGACCTATGGAGTCTGATGGAGACCAACAGAGCCTCATTCCAGCCCCCTGGAGCTGCATGGACCTCCATTCCAGTCCCACAGGTCTGTTCCAGCCCCACAGATCCCATCCCAACACCACAGATGCCATTCCAGCCCTCTCCCAGTCCTGGCTCTCCCCACTCACCCCTGCTCTGGCTGTGCCGCTCCTGCAGCATCTGCAGCTCCCTGGCGGCCCTGTGCTGGTGCTGCTCCTTGTGCTGGCTCTGGCTATCCCAATATCCCAGCCCAGCTTCGGCTGCCATCCCCGGTGTCTGCAGCTCTGCCCAAGCCCTGCTGGCTGTGGCGGCACTGGAAGGGGATTCCATCCAGGGACCCCATGGACAGGAACTGGGGGAACCCCAAGCTGGGCTCTAACACCACCATGTGCAGGTAACGCAGGAAATGGAGAACTGGGGGACACGGAGATTTGGAGAGCCTGGGTAGATCATGGATTAATAAAAGGGATAGAGAGAGCTGAGAGAGACTGGCAGGGAGTTTGGGGATCCCAGAGCCAAGTAAAGGAGGGTGCAGGGGCTGGGAGAGATAGGATGAGGAGTCCAGGGGTCCCTGTGCCCAGGAAAAGAGGATTTAGGTGTGCCCAGTGTCTCCAGTCCCAGCGCAGGATAGTGTCCCAGAAGTCCTTGGCATTGAGGAGTGGGAGGCAGTTGGGTGCTGGGAAAAGCAGAAAGGGAAGTCCAAGTGGTCTTGGGGACAAGGGGGGCTGGGAGAGGCAGGATGGCCAGGAAAGGGGATGCAGGGGCATCCAAGTGAACAGTAGTGGGAGCTCAATGGAATCCCAGGGTTAAGTGAAGGTGGATGAAGGGACTGGAAGAGGTGGGATAGGCTGTCCAGGGAATCCTAGTGCCCCAGAAAAGGTGTTCAGGGATCCCCAGAGTCAAGGAAAGGGGGTAATGAGGTGGTTTAGGGTCCCAGTCACCAGGCAGATCCCAGTGGCACAGGCTGGGAGATGTCAAAGTGACAGAGGGAGCGCAGGGAGCAGGGGGAAGGAGGCAGGGAAGAGGATGATGGAATTCCTGGGAATTCCCCTGGATCCCCCCTAGGACACCCTGTGACCCCCAAGGGACCCTTCTGGACTCCCAAGGATCACCCTGTAGAATGCGCAAGGAGTGGAGAACTGGGGGAGGCAGAGATTGGCAGGGTCTGGTAGTGTTCAAGGGTCAAAGAAGTGGAGCTGGGAGAGTTGGGAAGGGTCCAAGGTTCAAGGAAAAAGAGCTGCAAAGATTGAGAAAGGAAAGGTGGGGGCTTCAGGAGGTTCCTGTGCCCAGGAAATGGGGGACCAGAAGTCCTCAGTGTTGAGGAAAGTGGGGTCTGGGTGCTGGGAAAAGCAGGAATGGGGGTCCAGGGGGTCCCTAGGTCAAGGAAAAGGAGGTCTGTGAGCTGGGAGAGGTGAGATGGCTGGAGAAAGGGGTGCAGGATAAGGGGGTGCTGGGTGGTCCTGAAGCTGGGGATGGACATGCAGGGAATAGGAGCTTTGGAACTGGATATGGGGTGCCAGGGCATCCCTGTGCTGGAAATAGGGGCTCAGGTAGTCACATTTCCAGGGAGGGGGACAGGAAAGTCTCTGGCCCAGAAATAGAATTTCAAGGGAATGGTGGATCAGAGTGTTTCCCATGCCAGGGAGTTTTTGTTCAGGGGAGTTTCCTTCCCAGAAATTTGGGTTCAAGGGGGTCTTGATGCCAAAAATTAGAGGTCCAGGAGGGTCCTGACATCTAGGAATGGGGATTCATGGATGTCCTGGCACCAAATAGGCAGGTGCAGGGGGGTCCCAGTCCTGGGGAAGGGGATGCAGGATGGTCCCAGTACCAAGGAATGGGAGTTCTAGGAGGTTCCCATGCCTGAGAATGGATGTGCAGGAAATAGAAGTTCAAGGGGGTCCTGATGCCCAGGAATTGTGGTTCAGGGAGGTCCTGGTGCCAGGGGTCCCACTCGTCTCTACTTGCCCTTCCCCCCCAGGGCCCCAGGAACTCCAAGCGCGTTCCCAGACCCGGTGCTGGAGCCACCGTGCTGCTCTGCTGTGGCCCCACACACAGCCCCAGACCTGGCCCTAGAGCAAATGAGGAAGTGACTGTGAGTGAGTGGGATCATACTGGAAGTGACTGGTGCCATACTGGGCTCCTACTGAGATTGAAAGGAACTATACTGGGAATGACTGGGAGCAACTGGGACCGTGTTTGGGCACCTGGGATCCTATTGGGAGTGACCAGGACCATACTGGGAGTGACTAGAATCATACATGAGGTGACTGGGAGTCACGGGGACCATGCTGGGAGCCAACTGGGGACACACTGGGAGCATCTGGAAGATGCTGGAGCCATGCTGGGTGGAGTGGGAGCACAACTAGGGCCACTGGAATCATACTGAAAAAACCTGGGACCACACTGAAGATTAGTGGGAGCAGAACTGGGGCAACTGGGATCATGCTGGATGCAACTGAGGGTAACTGGGAGTGACAGGGTGCATGCTGGGGCAACTGGGATATCTTGTGAGCGACTGGGATCATACTGGAGGGAAATGAAACATTACTAGGCAAGTGAATGTGACTGGAAATGATTATGAGTGTGCTGAGGGCAACTGGAATATACTGGGGATATCTGCTACCATACTGGGAGCAACTGGGACCACACTGGGTGTGATTGGGAGTGACTGGATTCATACTGGAAGTGACTGGGACTATATAAGGAGTGCCTGGAGTGTACTAAACCCATACTGGGGTTAACTGAGATATACTAGAGCCATACTGGAAGTGACTAGGAGTAACTTGGACCGTTTGGGGGACAACTGGGTTCCTACTGGAAGCAACTGAGATAATATTGGGAGTGCCAAGGATATCCTGGAATCATACTGGAATCATACTTGAGGGTCAGAACCATACTAGGAGTGGCTGGAACCATACTGGAGGTGAGTGGGAGTAACTGGGACCATGCTGGGATCATGCTGGGATCATACAGGGAGTGACTGGGATCCTACTGGGGTCGTACTGGGCATGACCAGAACCATATTGAGTGACTGGGATCACACTGGGCTCAGAATGGGGGTGAATGGGAGCAACTGTCACCATTCTGTGATCATACTGGGAAGGACTGGTTTCACATGGGAATCATACTGTGTGACTGAGCAAACACAGAACATCCAAGGAACACTGAATATCCAAGAAACATGGGATGTCTAGGGAACACAGAATGTGTGAGGAGCAGAGAGCATCCAAATAACACAGAGCATCACTCCCATGGCTGTAAAAATTTTAATGGAGTTTTTATCCAGTGACATTCCTGGGGAGCAGTGGCAGCTCTGCTCCCCCAGCCCAGGAGGTTGGAGCAGGGGAACCTCTGGCAGCACATTCAGGGCACAGCCAAGGGCTAGGGGGCTCCTCCCCCACTTTATTTTCTCTCCCCAGTTTAAATCATCCCCTCCCATTCAAATCTCCTCCATTCACATTTTCTCCCCACAATTAGAATATCCTCACTCCAATTAAACTTTTCTCCCCAATTAAGCTCTGAGCACCCCCCCCCCCCGCCCCCCCCCCCCCCCCGTTTCCTCCTGGCAGAACCCAGCCGGGACCTTCTGGAAACAGCAGAAGAAAGGGTTGATTTCCTTGGTTTCTAGAGGATTTTTCTGTGGCTTTCCTGCAGAAAGTTCTTTCTTTCAGGGTGATGGCTGAGAGGTGCCCTCAGGCTCCACCCCCTTTCCAGCCCCTTTTCCCAGCTCTTTTCCTCAGCTGACCCACTTTTGCGGATTTTGTGGGGTGGGAGGAGTTGCTCTGTTCGGGTGTCTCAAAGGTGCCGCCAGGGAGGCCCCGAGGCCCCAGTGCAGTTCTCTCCATCCCCTTGGAGCATCGGGAATCTCCAACTCTCAGTCGTGGCTGTCCATGGGATTCAACCCCCTGCAGGGTTTTCCCCCAGAGCAGGTTTATTTCCAGGGGGGTTTGTGGTTTCCCTTGGAGCCGGGGCCTGACAGCACCAGAGCAGCCGTGGGTGCCGGGGCAGGAAGGGCTGCGGGACGGCTCCTCCCTGCAAACCCCCGGGAGAGGGACAAGGGCTGTGGGGGAAATAGGGAATAAACATGGGATTACAGAAAAACCAAAAAATAGCACATACAGCAGCACCCTCAGCAGGAGCAAGTCCAGCCCTGCATGGACATGGATTCCTAGGGGTGGCAGAGCTCCCATTACACCAGCGGCCCACCCACTGGAGTCCTTGACAACATTCAGGCTGGGTCTGGCAGGATAGAGCTGGGAAGAAGGGAGGGTTGAGAGAAAGTAGTTTTAAGGGCTTATTTTATTTATTATCCTGCTCTGATTTTGTTAGTTCATTTCATAGCTCAAAGCTCTCTTTTGCCTGTGATGGTGTTTGGTGAGGGATGTCTCTCCTGTGGTCCTTATCTCAACCCATGAACCCTTTTTTACACATTTTCTCTCCCCTGTCCAGCTGTGGAGGGGGGTGACTAAGTGGATTTTGTGGGTGTGTGGCATCCAGCCAGCATCAATCCACAACATCTGGGTTCCACCCAAAGCGTGGTCAGGGCTCAAGAAGGAACCAAGGGAATTTGCTTTGGTGATGTACCTCCAAACAAGGCCAGATATCTGATTTCATTGCCTTGACCGTCCCTTAAACACGGAAAGAGAAATACATTTGTATCACATTACATACTTCACTAATGATCACTGATATTTCACTAATTAGCAGATACAAGTATCATATAATGTTTGGTTGGAAGGTTCATCTAGAGATCGACTTTGGCACTTGGCCTGTTGTTCAAGCCTTAGTACTTCAATTTCTGACATCAGCCTGCTTCCTGATACATGTTCTTTCCTCTGCGTTCATCCAGGTGCATCCAGGGAACAAGGAGGAGGTGAAGACCACCAGCCAGGTGTCTTCCCAATTCGGATCATGTGGAACATAGGTCACCAGGTCTTCACTCAACATGGATCACCAGGTATGTGGATCACCATGGTTTTGCACAATATGGGTCACTGTGGATAATGCAACATGGGTCCTCTAGTGGGTGAAGAAGTTGCAGCAGGAAACAAAACTCCTCCTAAGTTCAGGGCACTTGTAGGGCTTCCCTTACTCATGGGTCTGTTGGTGTGAAATTAAGTTAGAGCTGTAGGAGAAGCTCTTCCCACACTCAGGACACTTATAGGGCCTCTACCCAGTGTGGACACGCCGATGGTTGACAAGGTGGGAGTTGCGTTTGAAGCCCTTCCCACAGTCGGGGCAGCGGAAGGGCCTCTCATCTGTGTGAATCCGCTGATGCAGGAGGAGATGGGAGCTGGTCCGAAATCTCTTTGCACACTCCAGACACTCGTAGGGCCGTTCTCCACTGTGGATCTTCTGGTGCTGGGTCAGGTCAGAGCTGATGCTGAAGCTCCTCCCACACTCCCCACACTGGTAGGGCCGTTCCCTGGAGTGCAGGCGCTGGTGGGTGAGGAGGTTGGAGCGGTCACTGAACCTTTTCCCACATTCCTTGCAGTTGTAGGGCCGTTCCCCCGTGTGAATTACCTGATGGCGGATCAGACAGGAGCTCCGGCCGAAGCTCTTCCCACATTCCCCACACTCATAGGGCCGTTCCCCTGTGTGGATCATCTGGTGGCGGAGGAGGTGGAAGCTCCGGCTGAAGCTCTTCCCACATTCCAGGCACTTGTGGGGCTTCTCCGTGTGAGGCTTCTCCACCAGCTCTGAGCTCTGGCTGAAGCTCCGGCCACCTTCCCAGGACATGGAGGGTCTTTCCTCCTCACAGCTCCCTGGGCTGGATTTGCAGCTCCTTCTTGTGCGGGATCTCTGGGGCTTCTCTTCCCCATTGGATTCCTGTGCTGTGGAACTGCCCAAAAAGGCCTCTTCCACAATGTTCTGCCAGGGGGACTTGTCCTCCCTGATCTCTGTCTGCAGCTCATTGCCTGGGGGAGGAAAGACAAGGAGAGGATGGGATTTGCCTCTGTGCCAGAGGAAAGGAGATCCCCCCCAATATGTCCCCAGCAGGACAGCATCGGCAGTGAGGTTGTCCTGCAACCAGGGGCAATGGTGGGCTGGGAGATGAAGCAGGAGAGAGGGGGAAAGGACTTCCTCCTCACCTGCCTGGGTGTCCCAGGGCATCTTTCTTTTCTTTGCAGCCTCCTCCTCCATTCAGCCAAGGTTTAGGAATGACAAATCCTGGACTTGGGGGAAAACAACGTGTGAGCATGCTGGGTTGGAGGTTTCTCCTGCCCCAGTCTATTTCTAGAAGTCACCAGGCATCTTGTGTCCGTGAAAACCTCCAAAACACCACAATGCAGAAAAGAAATTCCTCCAAAATATTAAGAGTCAGCAAAGGAGCCCTCCAAAATTCCCCCCTCTCCCGTCTCTCCATTTTGGGGTCCTGGAGGTCTTTTGTCTCCTCGGTCCCGCTGAGGGTTGCTGGACGTTTTAGAGGTTCTAGGGGTCCCTTCTCCACTGAGTCTCTGTTTCGGCTGCTGGGGGTCCAGGGTTCCGCCTCTTCAGGCTCGTCCCACTCCAGGATGCCAGGGATGCCCGCCTTCCGAGTCCCCCGCTTCAGGGTCGAGGGGATCCTGCCCTCCCCGTTAGCTCTGTGCTTCCCCCTTTCCAGTCTGCCGGGGATATTTCAAACCGGTATCGCCATTCTCCGGTCTCCCACGTCAGGGATAGCCAGAACCAGTTTCCCCTACCCCCGCCGGGCGATCTCCACCTGGCATCCGGCACCCCGCATCCTCCCCGCCGTAGCCTGGGGTCTGTCGATAGGTACGGCCAGGACGCCCCGAAAAAAAACGCCTCCCGGGGACGCCCAAGATATTTGGGGAAGTTCCTCCTCCCCAGTCACCTTTGGGATGCGGCGGGACAGATGCTGCACGGGCCGGGAGGGCTGCGCACACAGGGCGCGGTGGACCCGCGAATTTCCTCTTCTTCTTCCTCCTCCTTCTTCTTCTTCTTCTCCTCCTCTGAGGAAGATCAGACAGCTACAGAAACTGAGCTGGGGTAGCGCCGCACACCTCCTGGCCCTGGTACAGTGGAAGCCCTACGAGAGATAAACTCAACGCAAGAACAAAAATAGACTCACCTTCCTCGTCCTCTTCTCTCCTCTCCCTCTTTTCCGGTTCCTGCTCCTCCTCTTCCTCTATTCGTCCACTGCCTTCAGCTCCCCCCGCTTCTGCTCCATCCCTTCGGCTGCGGGCAAGGAGCTCTGGCGTGAGACGGGACAGGACACGATGTGAACGTGGAAGGAAAGGAGAAACGAGGGGAGGCCCCCAAACGGAGCAGTAGAGGAAGTGGGTCAGCGCCAAACCGGGATGGTCGGGAGCTGGGATTTAGGGGGACGATAGGAAAGGAGTGGGAGAGGGGAGATGGAGGGAGGTAGCACAGTGGTTCCCAAAGGGAGTCCCTTCGCATCTCCCTTACGTAATCCCTGGAGGGGTTGCCTTTGGCTCTGGGGGAGGCGGATCCTTACTGAGGGCTCAGGGGGGGTTCCCCCACCTAGGAGCCGGTCCTTCGGTGGCGGTGGAGCAGAGGGGAGTGGGAAACGGGGGTCCGGCATGACCCCCTGGGATTCCAACCGGCTGTGGGGTGCTGGAAGTTGCTGTAGCGGGGATCTGGTGGGGATACGTCATGACCTGTGTTCCTGCCCACAGAGAGGTGTTCCAGTGGGCGGGAAAGGCCAAGTGGCACTTCCAGAATGGCATTCCAGGGTAAAGTTGGTGGACAGGAACAGCTCGGGCACTTCGTTGGGAAGCCATTCTGTATCATCCTATGGTCATTCTCATCTGCCTCTCACCCAGCTCCTTGCTCTGGGAATTCTCTTCTTCCGTCCACATTCATCACCCACCGGCATACGGGGAATAGCCTTACAAGTGTGGGGAATGTGGGAAGAGGGTTCAGAGCATCTCAGATCTCATGAAATATCAGTGGACACACTTGGGAAAATCGCTGCCCAGCCCCCCATCCTATCAGGCCACAGAATGATCTGAGAAATACTTGTTTAGGCCTCGATGTTGACAAGCAGCCCCTGGGCTCAACTCCTCTTGAATTTATCACAAAACTTGTCTGTTCCAGGAATTGATGCTGTCCAATGAGCTCCAACAGCATTGGAAATCAACCTGATCTCGGGTCAGGATGGAAAATGCTTGTGACTAAAGCACATCCCTTGTGCCCTATAAACAGCAGCCCTGAGTGAGACCCTTGGAACTCTCCTAGGCTGCAGCAGCTGCAAAAGACCTCTCTGCGCTGAGGCCTCTGTGAGCTGGGAACTCTCCTGTCTGCTGTACTCAGGGCATCCCCAAACGAGGACACGTCCTGGGCTGAGCCCCCCCACTCCTCAAGGCTCTGCCCTGTGCCTGGGAGAATGAATGAAAGGCATTATCTCCAAAATTCGTGGTAAACAGTGCAATCCTCCCCAAAACTGGCTTTCCAAGGGGCCCCACTCCAAGTAGCAGAACCAGGTGTTCACTTCTCGAACCAGGTATACCCAAGAGTCCACTCAGAACTGAATCAAACCCTCACCAGAAGATAAGGGGAGAGAATCCTCCTACATTCCTGAATTGACTAGATAAAGATAGCAGTGAACCAAGAGCTACAAGAAGGAATTTATTGATCTCCTGGTATCAGAAGGATAAGACATGAGACTACCAGGTGCCAACAAGAACTTTATCTAATAAAATGTTAATTTGGTACAGTGGGACAAGTTTCAGAGGAGGGGGGCCAAAAACCTAGGGAACATCTGAACTCAAAGGAGTGTTTAAAAAATGCATATGTAAAAGGTTAGTCCTTAAAAGGCAAAGAATTTGAAAGAGTAGGTGTGCTTTCTGGTGAAGCACCCCAGCTGGAAACCTTTGCTTTCTGTCTCCTAATTGTCTATTTTTAATTTTTATTAAACTTATAAATTCTTCTAAGAAAGTGAACCTTGTTTTTTAACGATAGCGACCCTTCTTATATACCCTTTCTATTGCATCAGTCAAATACGTATTCATAAACAGTTATACATATTCAAGCATTTCTCTGAACTAGTTTGCATGTTCCAGGAACTTTTTAGGATGGCCCCTGCTCTGATCTGCATTTTTAGAGCATGAGTGGTAATCTTGGTTGTTGTTTTGAGGGTTGTATGTCATCCCCCACAACGGCCCCCTGTTCTGTAGTTTCAGCAGGTGACAATTGTTAAAAGTTAAATTGTCAGTAGCAGGGGTCTCCATTAAGTGCATTACTCAAATGTTATCCAACTAAACAGATGTTTAGTTATTTCAGTTATTGCAAGTTAACCACAAGTAGTGTAAAACAGCATCTGTTATTACAGAAATACGTCTGAGTTATTTTAATTATTGCCAGTTAGCCACAGAAATAAAAGCATTAGTTATATTTTACAACTATATCTTCATAACAAAGCTATTTCTGCAATTTATATTATATTATATATCTGCACTTTATATTATACTGTATTATAATGCACAACACATAGCATCCACTTTAATATTTGTAAAAGCCAAAACTATAATATGTGTTTATTGTACTCCGTTCATCCTTTCTACCTGACCTGAATTCTCAGGATGCCAGGGGGTATGGAATTCCCAACTGAATTCTCAAAGCAGCCATAATCCCTTGAAGGATCCCCCTGTAAAATGAATTCCCTTGTCCAAGTCCACTGCTTTCACAATCCCATATTCAGAAATCATTTGTTAACTATCAGTTGCTGAAGTGACTAGAAACTCTTCTGGCCACCCTGCCAGCCAGCATACCACTACCAGAGAATATGTGTGTCGTCCTTGCATTTCTTGCTTTCAAGTGTTTGAGTCTTTGCAGCAGCTTCTCACGCTGCTTCATGTAAACACCAGTGAAACAAGAGGCTGGGTCCTCAATTTGAAATCCTCCTCTTCCATTTCTGTCTTGGTTTGTGTTACAAGTACATATTATGTTATTGGCTTTTTGCATCTATTAAAATGAATGCTGTGTGTATAATGTTGGAAAACTTTGCTGTATTAATATAGTTTCTTTTATTTCTGCTATTAATGAAACTTAGAAATAGTAGCATGAAGAATATATATATATTTCTCAGGCTACAGCATGATATTAAAATAAAGACTGCTTTTGTTCATACAACATCTAAACCGGGGAATAGAAAAGATAATCAGAGAACTCCCTTGGCCTTCCTGAATTATCTTATCCTGATGAAGATGGCTGTGACCAGAGCTTCAGGGGAGGAATTTATTGAACCTCTGATATCAGAGACTGGGAGACTGGATGGAGCCACCAGAAGAAATAAAACATATTGATGGAATGGGGGAAGGTTGGAGGCTAAAACCAACATCTACAAGGAATGTTTGAATGATGCATAGGAGTCTATGAATATAACAAACTCACACATTTAGAGAAGTGTTTTCTGAGTTAGGGTGTGCTCTTGGCTGAATGCCAGGCACCTGGCCGTTTAACTATTTTGCTTTTCTGTCTCCTAATTGTCTCTTTTTTATTTTATTAAAATATTTAAATTTTAGCAAGAAATTGAACTTCGTTTTTCAGTTTGGAAAGACAGGTGTCTGCTAAGGAAGACAAGAGCCTTTCTTGAAATGGAAAATGTAAACCCTCTCCCTCCAAATTATAATTCTGAAATTAAGGAGCTGTCAGGCAAAGATATGGGAATAGGAATAACACTTATTTACTAGGAAAATTAAAATAATAAATGCAGTAGTACAAAAAACCCCACTGACAGAATACAACCTGATACCCTGTTGTAGGAGTCCAGTTAAATCGTGGCTACAGTCCTCCTGGAGTGACAGATGTGGTTTGGCTGAGACACTGATTCTGTAGAAGAGTGTAGTTTTCCTCTGAAGGTCCGGTGGTGGTGAGATGGGTCAGGTCTTCCTCTGGGAATCCAGTGGAAATGGCTGCTGTGGTTTTCTGAATCTCAGATTTTTATCCAGGTAGGGATGCTTGGCTCCTCCCCCTTGAGTGGAACATCTCACAATGGGATGATGTGATTTTATCAGTCATGCAGTGAGACTCAATGGCCAGCAGATATCCCCCTGGGTGGAGGATGGGTCCTGGAACAGATAAGGAACACTGGCCCACCTGGTTTTAAGAGCTGGCCCATTAACAGAAGATATTCCCCTGGAGTTATGAGGAAAGAATCATGGAAGAGATAAAGAAACACTTCCCCATCTTGCATTGCAACCTAAGACAATTTCACATTGTAAAAGCCTAGTGCTGGTCATCCACCTAGAACTTGGTGCCAGACTTTAGGAATCCTGCCATCCATTATCATCAAAGCTGTCCATGGCTGCACAACTCTGCAGACAACAGCGCCTCAGTTACCCTTACAGCTAACAATGGGGCCATCTCCTCATTTCGCAAATATTTTAGCACTAGAATTCATTTGACACACCCCTGTACCGAGGACTACTCTGCTTATTACAATTCTGGGTATCTTCAGCATAACCTAAAGTTAGTAGAAATAGCCTATGTATTTCCTGTGTCCAGCAAATTCCTTCACCATTCCTAAATTTGTGCATGGGATCAACCAAAGAGTATTTCCAAAGAGTATTTCTGCATTCATGAACGATTCACACAGGAGCAATCAGTCTTGGAAACCAGTCCACGTACAATTCAAATTCCTTTTCTGAGCCTGGGAGAGCTAAAGCTGGGGCATTAATCAGCCTTTCCCCTAATTTTCTTAAGTTCTGTTTTCCTACTGGTGTCTGTACAAAAACATTGGGACTATGCTGGGTTAAAAAGCCACAATAAAAAGTTCTTAATCCGAGTCCTGTAATACCCTGTTAATCCTAAAAACTGTTACAGCTCCCCTTCAGTCCTGGGAAATGGCATGTCCAAGATTTCCTGGATTCCCTCTGGGCCAACACCGCCCAAACCTTTAAGTCAAAATGCACCCAAAATATTCAATCTTTATCACCTGTGCTTTCCCTTCAGACACTCCAAGCTTCCTCTCCAGCCAGAGAATGGAACAATTTCACAGTGCCTTCCCTTACTACTTCTCCCGTTCTTTCGACAGGAACAAGCCTTTCACATACTGCATTAAGCTCATTTCGTTCCCCCTCTCTCCTCCCATTGCTATTTGCCTTAACCATATTTCTCCACACTCTGCTTCAACCAATCCTTTCCCAAACCAACACCATATTGCCCCCTCTGGGTGTGAATTGCGAGACCCTTTCTCAGTGCCTTTTATTGCCCCTTCTGGCCATCCATGTTTCCTACATTGTCCTCTCTGGGCATATACTGTATTGCCCGCTCTGGACACGCATGTCCTTGTAACTATCTCTGGGAGAATGTGCAAACCATCTCAATATTCTCCTAAAGAATTCTTTTGGATGTATTTTGGGATCATCATCCCTTTTTTTTGACTTTTCTTTGTTGCCTACCCTGGGTGTCGTGCCATGTTTTACTCCCTGAAATTGTACTCACTGGTGAGATTTGCTGAGACCCTTCCTGACTTTCCCTTAGTGCCTACTCTGGGCTTCTATGTCCAGTGGTCCTTTCCTATGGACTCTTCATGGAACTCCTTGGTCCTCCTCTCGTGTGTCTCCTGAACAGTCTCGGGTACCACATCAGTTGCCCGGTGCAGGCCAGTGCTGAAGGGAGCTGGTCACTGAAACTGGGTGAGGAACATCTCCAGCTCCTCTTGTTGCATGCCAGACCCAGATGGTGGAAGAATACCAAGGCAAGCCCCTGTTGTCAGGAAAATCCACAAACACCAGAGGTTTATGTCCAAAAAGCAGACAGAGGAATCCAGCTTTACTCAAATGAAGGGAGAGAGTCATTAGCATACTCATATTTGCATAAATTTGTGTCATGGCTTTACAACAATTTGTTGCTTTTGTGAATGTGTCAGTTCCTGCTGTGGTGGTCATCGCTCTTCTGGTGGTCTTTTGATAAAGGCTTCTGTAGTCTTCATCACATTTGAACCTTTTACCACTGTCTTCAGTGCATGCTCTGTGCTTCTTGTTTTTCAGTCTAACTTATTTTTAGCTAATTTCAGAGTTTGCAAGTCCCCTTAAAAATTGCTATCTTGCTTGCCTTTGCTTGAGCATGTTATCTCACTTTCTTTCTTATCTTTCTTGCTTTACCTGCACACCTTGTTACAATATCACTTGTGGTTAACCTTTTGTTACATACCACTTAGGTTTCACTTCTAGAGATGGACTTGGGCAGGAGGAACCCCCAACCCAACATGTTCACACCATATTTTCCCTGCAAAACAAGATTTGTTATTCCTAAGTCTTGGCTGGATGGAGAAGGAGGCTGTGGGGAAGAGTAAGAGGCTCTGGGACCTCCAGGCAGATGAAGAGGAAGTCACTGCACCTTTCTCCCTCTCATGTGCTCCATCTCCCAGTCCAGCATTGCCCCTGGCTGCAGAACAACCCTGCTGCTAATGCTGTCCTGCCAGGGATGGATTTGGAGGGAATCTTCTTCCCCCTCCCAATGGAGAAAAATCTCCTTCCTGTCTTTCTTCCCCTTCTTTCCTTGCCTTTTCATTTTTCCTCCTCCTTTTTCCTCCATCTCCTTCTTCCTTCCTCTCCCTCCTTCTCCCTCCTTCTATCCTTCCTCTTTTTCCTTTGTGTTCTTTCGTCTCCTTCCCATTCCTTGTTTTTTTCTTTCTCCTTTTTCCTTTCTCTCCTTCCTCTCCTTGCTCCTTCCTGTACTTGTTTCCTCTCTTTATTCCTTCTGTTTTTCTTTTTTTTTCTTTCATTTTCCTTTTTTTTTTTTTGTGTTCTAACTTCTTCTTCATTTGTCTCATTCTTTCCTCTTCTTGCCCTTTCTCTCCCAGGCAACAAGATGCAGTTGGACAGCAGGGAAGACAAATCCCTGTATCAGAACCTTGTGGAAGAGACTTTTTTTGAGCGGCTCCATGGTGCAGGAATTTAATAGGGAGGAAAACCCGTGGAAATATCCCACAAGGAGGTGCTGCAAACCCAGCCCACGATGCTCCAAGGAGGAGAGACCCATCCTGTGCGGGGAAGGCAGACGGAGATCCAACTGGTCCAGCAGCAGCTTCATGCCAAGGAGAAGCCCTACAAGTACATGGAATGTGGAATGAGCTTCAGCATCAGCACTACCTTCATCACCCACCAGCACCTGCACACTGAGGGTGACTTGACTGTGGGAAGGGCTTCAACTGCAACTCCCACCTCATCATCTGCCATCATGTTCACACTGGGGAGAGGCCCTATAAGTGTCCTGAGTGTTGGAAAACATTTTGGAGCTGCTTGCATCTCACTAAGCATCAATAGACGCACACAGAGGAGAGGCCCAATGAGTGTCCCGAGAGTGGGAAGAGGTTCTGGACCAGCTTGGATCTTATCAAGCATCAGCAGATGCACAGAGGAGGGCCCCTTCTGCTGCAATGACTGCAGAGAAGGCTTTATCCATAGCACTGACCTCAACATCCACCACCGCATCATCCCCCCTCACATCCCTCAGGTGACCGCGGAAGGGGACCTTGCCTCAGATATCCAGGGGGAGGGTGTCTCTCAGTATCTGATCTTTATGAGGCGATAGCTGGATTTTGCAGGACTCCAAAGCTGATCTGCAAATGCCCCTGTGAAAGATATTGGGGGCATTCCAGAGATGATATTTCTTTGGGGACTCCTGGTGGCTACTACCAGCCGAGCCCTGGTGGTTGGCAGGGGATGTGGAATGCCTGGAGCCACCTGATGATCTGCCAGTACCAGGGTGGGCAGGCCAGGAACACCATTTCTGGTGACTCATCAGGAGAGCCAGGGTTGGGGGAAGGCCAGGACCCCTGGAGAGGGGAAAACAGAGAAAGGCAATACTGGAACTGAGGGACTCCTGGCAGCCCAGAGAAGGGCTGTGGGAATTCTGGAATTGTTTTATAAGTTTTAGTTATAAGTATAGTATAGTTTTAATTGTAACTTTAGTGTAGTTTTTTAGCTACCTTAGGTGGGCCCCCCTATCCTGGAATGTGCTCTTATCAGAAGTTGATAAGAGTTTCCAAGACAACCCAGGTCTCTGCCCAGAGAATGTCTCCCATTGGTCCCTCCCTGGGATGAATCCCTACCCATCCTTTCCAATGTATCTTCCCCCCCACCACCCCTGTCCATCAATCTCCAAGGTCCAGGACCTTCAAGGAAGAGTCAGCCAGTGGTAGGTGGATCCCCCAGGGACCCCTCCCCAATTTACCTTGATTTGTTAGTGATTATGTAATTCAGTTGGCATTTGCCACCTTGCTTTGTTTTATTGGTTTACAACTTATATCCACCCCTCGAATTGTTTTGGACAAAAACTCCCTGCAGCCCAGGTTCGGGGTCTCTCTCCTGAGGCACCGGGCTTGGAGTCAGGGGCTTCCCTGTGACCCCCCGAATAAAACCTTTGTTCCCCGAGCCTCGAGAGTTTCCCCTCTTTCAAACCACGGCCGTGACAGAGAAGGTAAAGGTGCTGCAGAGCCAAGAACCCACACAAGGGTTCTGTTGTGGCGTATCTCAGAGCTAGTGGGTGGTCCAGCCGAACACCGGGCTGGCCAGAGAGAGATAAACACCCCAACAAAGGGCAAATCTGGGAGAAGGAGAGATCTTGGAGAGGGCCGAACCCAGGGATTCCTACGGCCCCCAGCAGCCTTGAAAGTGGGGAATCCTGGAGATGGGGGATCCACAATATAAATGAGATCCCCAGCAGGCCAGATGGGTAAACCAAAGTGGAGACACCAGAGAGGGGCACCCAGGCAGGTGAGGAAGTCACTGCCTCTTTCCCCCTCCCCTCTGCTCCATCTCCCAGCCCACCATCACCCCTGGCTGCAGGACAACCCCGCCGCCAATGCTGTCCTGCCAGGGATGGATTTGAGGCATCTCCTTCCCCTTCCCTCTGCCATGGAGGCACATCCCATCCTCTCTTAGAGTTAACTAAGGTTGAAGAGTTTGTGTGGGCAACCAAACAAACCTTTTATGATTTGATTTACTTTGTGGGTGTTCCTGGAAACTCCCAGATGGAACTTTATGGAGTTTCACAGTGAGAGGCACTGGTTTGCTCAGGATACAAGTAGGATTGGAAAGAAGGTGGGACCATTCAGGATGTCAAAAGTTTATTAATCTATTAGACATATCAATTATACTGTAATCTTCAAAATATTCTGATGTAAAGCAGTATAACCTGGAACAGTAGCACTTATAGGGACTGATGGCATGGTGGCAGATTCATTAAAAAGAGGCATCATTAAAAGGACTAATTTGTCTTATAATTCACTGGTGTCCTCAGTAAGGAAGCTGACTGTGCAGCGGTGTTTTACAGGTATTTAAATGCCAACACAGCTGCAGTAGTACCAAGTTGTGCAAATCTAACAGCAACACTACAAGCTGCTGTGGATGGCAACCTGAGGTGTGAAAGATACATCTTAAATGATTCCTTAAAACAGAACAGGAAAAGGCTCAACTGTCACTTCCCTATTAGAGACAGCAATAGAGCTTTAGTCTTCTTCAGGGGTACAAATATTCACCCAGGATCGCTCATGCTGCACATGCTGAATTTTTACAGGCAGTCTCAGATGTGAACCTCTAGCAATATCCAAATGATACTCGAAGTGGAGTAGGTGTGAAGGTGGAGTAAGCACCAGCAGCAGTATGGGAAGCTACCAATAGCCATGGTACAAAACACAGAATTAATGCACAGTGGATTTTTCCTTCTTTTTAATGGGATATCCTGTCCAGGCAAACCCCAATGAGACTTGTTATATTTTACTTTTACAGAAAATTATACTGGGAATAATGCCAGCACATCTCAACTGAAGATTAAGTTTTGCATAGAAGGAGAAGGAATCGACACTGGATTACTTCTCCCAGAAGGAATCAACACTAGAATGAGCCAGACTGGGTACACACATCACCAAGCCTGACCCATGGGTTGGAGATGTTCACTTTTCCTATCTGTAGTGGTCACTATAGCCACACTCAAGCCTGAATGAATTTCAATGACAATTGCTGATGAAACAACCTATACTTGTGCAAATCTAGGAGTTCCACCTAATAACATGAATTTGGCAGAAGGAAATAAAACCACAATATGTAAAACACAACCTCCAACCAACGAAGGGGAAGTTTATTTACGCAGTTTCCAATTTACATCCTTTGAAAAACAGAATAGCTGTTACAAAGCTATGTAGATGCTCTGTAAGCATTACATGGAAACAAAATATGGAAAGGGAAATAGTAGAATGTGGAGGTATAACGTATCCACAGCCCTAACTGGGCTCACAAGTACTGGCACAATAAAAACTAACTTAGACCCTCCCTATGCCCTCCATCACCTCCCAGGCTCTTGGTAAGGCTGTTGAAACCTTATCTCTAAAAAAATTATAAAATTGGACCCTATACCGTCAAACATATTGGCCGACAACCTGTTGATTGCAGAGATATTGATCTGCACTGAGCATTCCACTTGTTAGAGGAACCAGGGAGGATTAAATAGCTTCTGTGCCAGTCAGCCTGGGCAATGCCAGTAGCATCAGCATTTGCAGTTCAAGACATGACCCCACATCTGCTACTGCATATTAAAAATAGCTCGTATTAAGGATGGCCTTGCAGAGGTGGCCTTTTTTTTTCCAGCTGGCATGCACACTGCAGGTTTCCAGTCCAGAGAGCAGAAGGGCTGACTTCCCCTTCTCAGGACAGACTTCTTGCCAAGGAAACACCACCCATAGGGGTTATTCATTAGTCTCTTACCAGTGGTTCATTTGGCATTTCTCTGAATGCATTTAATGCTTTGCTGTGACTAGAGAAAGAAGAAACTGATTAGGGTTGTCATCAAAGCCCAGTTATGGATAAAAAGGTTCACCATAAGTGCTGGGGGCACTGTGGCAGAAGGATTTGCCCTGATAAAACTTGTCTGCTTGGCCAGGAATCTGGTTAGAAGATACAAACTATGCAAACTATCTGTGATGAGTTACCGGATGTGTCAGTGTTATTTTTTGGTGTTGGATATGCTAAAAAGCCCTTCTGCCTTACTATCTTCAAACACATATCTGTCCCTTTGAAGTAAGACTTGACAGGCTGCTAAACTGACCTGGAGGCATGTGACAGACAGCCAAGTCCTTCATACCATAAAAATCCAGTTCATTTTCAATACTGTTAGATTCTTCCATATACTTGAAATATATGCAGTTTCTCCCATGGGTTTGGACACCACGGTTACTTCCCAGGGATTGAGAGAAAGAGGAAGAAGTGCCCCATGAAACAGGGTGTGGTGAGATAGATCAACCTCTACTTAGTGTTTCTTTTGCTAGCTTTGCTATATAATTGCTTTAATATAGTGCACTTTGCCATTTTATGTTATAGCAAACTACTGGTTTTAGCTTTTATACTGTGTAGTAAGTCATTCTGATTAAGATCTTCCATTTGTTCATTTGTCATTGCAGCAGTGATTGGCAGTGGATGTGCGCGAGAGGGTCAGGAGATGCTAGTGAGAAGCAAGGGATTTAACAAATTCTTTAGACCATATATGAACCCAGAAATGGTAAGCAGTTAATGTCTTTTGGCAGAGGATACAGGGAGAATGTTAGTCCCAGAAAGGTGGCAGAAAGAATGGCCTCTCCTGTGCAAATCAAGGATGATACAGATCTTGGCACTCATGGCTTGGCTTAGAAGATGGGGGCTGTCACTGCTGGGGTGGCTGTGCTTAGTCATGCACCATCAGCTGTGGTTGGTCTCCTTTCCTCCTTCCCTCCCTGTGCTTGCCTATACCTCAGGAAGCATTTGTGAACCTGGAGGATGAGCAAACCTCCTGGTGAAATAGGATGAGTTTTGATCTTAGTGCAGCAGGAGGAGGAGGATGTGCAGTTCAGTGTTTGGACATGGAGCTACATAGAGGATTCAAGTGACTTTGTTGGGCATCTTGGGTGTTTGAGGAGCATTAGCATGGCTTCGGAGGAAGCTGCACAAGTTGTAGGGAACTCACAGCTAATTGAAAAACCTCAGAAAACAGAGCTTTGTGTTTGAAGAAATAGTGGGGAAAAAAGTCAGCAGTAATGCCTGAGACACCATAGGGTCACAGTGAGGTGAGGGAGCAGGGTAGTGGTTAAAATCTGCAGAGATAGAGGCACAGGCACAGGACAGTGTAGGACAGTGGTGGAGATAACCATTCTGTGGACACTAGAACCTCACAACACAATTGAAATCCTTTTTCTATCAACTCTGGCTGCTGTAGTGCTTGAGAGGACACAACAGCTCCTGCTAGACTCAGCACTTTGCTATGTCCTCACCCACCCTTCAAAGAGCCTGGCAGGAGTCTTACTGCTGTCCTGCAGTCAGCACACTCTGCCCCTACACCTCCCCACTCCCAGAAAGATCCTTGAGCATCCCATGGGGAAAAGGGTCTCCATTCTATCAAGATGGGCTTCAGGGTGTAAACATCCTGTTTCTTGAAACATAACCTGTGTTCTCACAGGAACTTCCATGTCTGTTTTTCAACCTGTAATCAGTGGCCCCTGACTTCCTGCTTCACCAGCCCTAGTGGATGGCAACCTTATCTGCTTATCTCCTCTGCAGCCTCTCCTGTGATGGCCCCAGTGGGGACCACCAACACTCTCAGACACTTGGAGGTTGTCTGCTGACCTGCTTCTCCAGAGCCCACTGCAATCCACTTTAGTACCTGCAATTCAGGAATGTGGAATGAGGGCTCACAAACATACAAGACAGAGAGGAGTTGCCTCAAATAATGCCCTGTCTCTCAGCATCATTTCCCTGGAGCTTGCAGCAAGCTCCATGTATTGTGGACCACCCCTGGCACCTCAAGCATCACTAAGAATTCAGTATAATCCCATAGTATAGCATGGTCTCAGTCACTCCTAGTGTAAACCTCATCACCCCTAATTTCTCCCAGTTGTCTCCACCATGGTCCCAGTTACCCCACCATGATCCCCACCATGCCCAGTGTGGTCCCAGCCACCCCCAGTATGGTTACAGACACTTGCAGCATATGCTCCTTCACAGCTTCCATGACCCACCATGTAGAGCTCTCTACAGCTGCTTCCCATTTCCTACCGGTCCCTCCAATCCAGCACAATCTGTCCAGGAAGGGAACCATGTTGCCTCTCACTCTCCAGTAGCTGATTATATGATGGGGACTCCTCAGCACATACCACCAACTCTTCTTTCTCATTCAATGATAATCCAAAGCACTTTCACCTTCGGGTCACTTTGTGGTGACTTCCGAGATCCCAGGGTGAATTGTATTTCCTGTTGAAGCTTGCTGTGTGATTAGAGTGATCCACTTACTGCAGATAGCATTGATGGCATGATGTGTTGTAGGGCTTTGTCCTTTAAACATCCAACCCAGCACTGGCAGACAGGGTGCCAGAAGCAGCTGTGCTTCTGTGCCAATCACTTTTGAGGCAGCTTGAATTGCCTCATAAATTGCCAGGATCTCTTTTTCAGCTGGGGTATAACAAGACTCAGATTCCTTGTATCTCTGTTTCCAGAACTCCAGGGGTCGGAATTCTAGATCCAATGTTGTACCACATTGTAATTTTGCTAACTTCTGTGGTATTATGATTACTGTTGAATATTGTTCCATATCTTAGGGTGAGGATACCAATAGAAAGGTATCACACAGTGTGCTTATCATATTGTTCTATCATGGTTAACAGTCTTAAAAAAAAAACAAAACACGTAATCTGATCAAGTATTTCTTTCAGTTTATAATTGAAACATAATTAATCTGTTTATGGGAACAGAGGCAAGAGGTGACCACATGGCTGCTCTGGGGAGCAAGAGAAATTGACTTTAGTCATATGGTGGGTTGTGGTGGTGCACCCTGTCCCCACTGCACTTTGATCTGAAAAACGCTCATTAAGCCTCAGCCTGGACCAACTGAACTGAGTGAGGGAGGCACATAGAAAAGGCTTTGTGCCATGCCTGCTCAGAGAGGATCCTTAGCACAGCCCTGAAAATTTTCACATGAGAATGAAAGAGGTAAGAATGAAAATAATACATCCAAAATCTAACAAAGAATGTATTATCAAAAGCCCAAGTTCCCTGAGGTACATGGAGTGTGAGCAGGAGAGCTTGATGATGTGTGGGATCTCACAGAAGAACTGGCCCAGGGCACTGCCATGGCAGAGGGGCAATGAAAATGTATTGGCCAGGTGCAGCAGAGCATTGAGAAAGCCACTGGCCCAGGCAGCTGCTGCCATGTGGGCACAAGCTCTGCTGCCCAGGAGGGGTCCCTCTGCTGAAATGAAGACAAAGACTTGTGTAGTACATCCTGGATAGGACATGGCCCTGGTGTCCCACAGGGAAGTAGGCCAGTTCTTTGAAATTACTGACATTTTCAAGCTCTACTGTTCTTACTCCTTCATCAGAGAATTCAGGCTTCTTGCATCCGGCTCTTCTTCTTTTTACTGTTTTGTTTTCATTCTTTTTTCCTCTATGCAGATCTTCAGGGCGATGCTGAAGATCCTCTTTGAGCAGGAACACCAAAAATCATTTTCCATGAGCCTCCCTCATCTGGCCATTCTCTCCATTCTCAATTCTCAATTCTCTCCATTTTATATGCCCCGTTTATATGTAATGTTTGCCTACCTGAAGCCCTACTCTATCATCTCCCCATCTTTGGATCTGGTGGTGGCAGCTCTGTAGTCAGTGGTGCCTCTAGCATTGAACCCTCTCATCTACAGCCTGAGGAACAAGGAGCTCAAAGCTACCCAGTGGAGAATGGTAATTGGATGACTTTCTAAAGTACTAGACTGCTTCCAATCTCTGTAAATCACTTTCAGTATAACTATGTTTCAGTGGTTCTTGTTTCGAGATTTATTTTATTTCTTATCCTGCTCTGATTTAGTTGGTAATAAATTCAATTCTTATACCCAGGTTAAAAAGCTATTGCCCAATATTTTTAGTGATCCACTTTAAAAACAGATCTGGTGTTCCCAGTTCCTAGTAATCCATGGTGCAAAGATACCTGTCTGATGGCCTCCACATTCTCCTGGTTACCTGGAGGCACCTGGATGAAAGCAAGGGGAGGAACATTCATCAGCATGCAGACTGATGTTAGAAAATAATTGGGATGAGCAGATTGGTTAGTCAGCATGCTCAGTCTTTCTTTACTTTTGAGTTGGTTGTTTCTGGGGTTGGTGTCTGTTAGTTAGTGGCAATGTGACTCTGCCTCAATTTCATTTGACTGGAATTCTCTTTGACCCAGTCAGAGCTGATTTCACACAGTAGCTGGGTTGGCTTTCCTTGTGACCCGTAAGTTCTGCATTCTTTGTGCCCATTCTTAACAATCCATTCTCCTCCCACAGCTTTGTTAACCTCACTCAGGCCTAACACCTGGATAATTGTCCCACCTTGATCTTATGTACAGTCCAAGTGCCAGGTATCCACTGAGGAATATCAGAATATCAGGGGACAGAGAGGGCAGGAGGGGAGGAAGGATTCAGTGGTCATTGATGGTGGCAGCTGCAAGTGTGTCCATGACTTGGGGTGAGCTTTGTTTAACCACTGTTGTACGTATGAGCAGTTCCTTCTTTACGCACTTTGTCACAGTGGGAATTTTTGTGGGCATGCATTTCCCAGCATGCGCCACCCAGATCTCACTTCTGCCAGGCCCAGAGTCAGCACCTTCCTGCTACTTCCTTCTGTGCTTATGGCAAAGTCCTTCCGTGGACTTGACAGTGTTTGAGATGGGCAGCTCTGCTCCTAAAGTCCTTACACAGCCTGACCCATCACCCACCCACGAGTGACCTCACACCTGCCCTGAGTTTTCAAGGAGCTTCAATGACACCTCCAATCTAAGCTCCCACCTGAGGATTCATCATGGTGGGAAGAGCTTTGGGCAGAGCATGGACTTGATCTCCCACTGTAGGAACCACATGGGGGAGAAACCCTGTGTCTGTGCTGGTTCTGGTGGGGCTTGAGTTCATTGCCTGTGCAGGGGCAGCTCTGGGGCCATGTTTGGGCCTGTGCTGAACACAGGGCTGAGAACACAGACATGTGTTTGTTCTTACTGAGCTCAGCCACAGCTGAGACCTTTCCTGCCCCTGTGTGGCCATGCAACTGAGACAGGTGACCCCAACTGACTCCAGGGATATTCCAGACCTTATGGCATCATGCTCAGGATAGAAAGTGGGGGGAAGAGGGAGGAAAGGAGGGATGTTTGCAGTGGTGTTGTTTGTCTTCCCAAGTCACCGTTCCACGGGATGGGACCCTGCTCTGGAGCTGTTGAGAGCCTGCTTGGCCATGGGAAGTAGAGAATGAATTCCTGCTTTTGTTTTGCCTGTCCGTGTGGTTTTTACTCTTCCTCTTAAACTGTCTTAACCCACGCTTTTTCCAGCTTCTACTGTTCCCATTCTCTCCTCAATTGCACTGGTGGGGAGTATGTTTGAGATCCCAAGAGATGGGATTGGGTGTACTGATGGAATTTGCAACTCCTGGCTGTTGGAGTCCAGGGCATCCCTCTGGGCGCCCTGGGAAGTCACAGACCTCGGTAGAGAGGCCTGGGACCCAAAAAAGAGGGTCTGGGGTCTGTGCAGGGGGATTTGCCGGGCACAGAGCCCAGGAAGACACAGTCTTTGATTTTGGTCCATGAGAAAAACATCTAACACAGAGAAGAATTGCAAGTCACAAAGGTGTTACTGAGAGTAGTGTAGTTATCACTGTGCAGAAGATTTTGTAGTTATGGATTTTTAGAATGTAGATGCAAAGGGACAAGATGGTGATTTTAGGGCGGTGCCCTGGGTTCTTCTTCTTCTCCCTTGGCATCCATCTTCTGCAGTGACGTGGGCACAAAATAGTTTCAGTGGATTGGATCAAAGTAGAAATGACCCTGTTAGTATAGGTGATAGACATTGGCATAGAATTGTAAACAATGGGTACGTAGTTATCTGTATAAGCGGTAGCGACCTCCCATCACAGAAGGGGAGTCGCCTTGTGTCCGAGCTGCAGTGGACATCATGGCAGGACACAGGGGAAGGGGAGTCACCTCGTGTCCAGGCTGCTGTGAACACCATGGCCGGACACAGAGAATTGTAAGATAAGAACTAATAAACAACGCAAGAAACCAGAAAACCAAGACCTTGAGACTCCCTTCATTCTCGCGCCGAACACCGAGCTCAGCACAGAAAACAGAGACACAGAGTCAGACAGCAGACCTAAATCCTTCAGAGGTCAAGAGGGAAAATCACTCCCTTCGTGCCCACACGAGCCACCAGCCAGCCTTGGAATCTCGGGTGAGGAAACAACCGACTAAACCCCGAGACCTGGCTGCTGGCTGAGGCTCCTGGCCATGCATCAGATTCTGGTGACCCTTAGTGGCTGCTGGTTCCCTTCCCTCCTGCTGAGCCTCTCATCTCTTATCACTTCCCTACATGCCTGGAAATGTTGGAGAGCAGCCCTGGATGGTGTGCCCAGGCTAACAGGAGGCCAGGGAATTGCTGCTGCACTGGGCAGGCTAGAACTCCTGCCCAGGAGGAGGGAACATGATCTGTGGATGAGTCTGGGATGGAGCCAGACCCACCTGCAGCCTGGGGAGGGGACCATGGTGGAGCAGGGGATACCCAAAGAAGGCCATGAGCCCGCGGGAAGCCTCTGCAGAGCTGTGGAGAGAGGAGCCCATGGAAGGGACCCACACTGGAGCAGGCTGTTCCTGAGGGACCAACCCTGTGGGAGTGAGGAGTACTAGGGATAAAGTGAAGCCTGGTGTTTTTTTAGGATTTGTTTTACTTCTCATTCTCCTGCTGTGATTTGATTGGTCATAAATTAAATTGATTTCCCAAACTGGGTCTCTTGTGCCTATGACAGTCATTAGTGAATGACCTCTCCCTGCCCTTATCTCAATGCAGAGGCCTTTTCTTGTGTTGTCTCCTATGCCTGGGTGAGGAAGGGTGACAGAGCAGCTTTCATGGCACTTGGCACCTGACCAGGACCAGCCCAGCACACCCAGCCTGGCCCTCTGTCATCACCTCTGCTGTGACACTGCTGCCCACAGCCACTGCCTTTGTCCAAGGGAAAGGGCATCATTTACCCAAGGGTCCTCAGAGCCATTTAAAGGATAGGAAAAGGGCTTTGGGGGATGTTTGTCCTGGTTGTGATGTGCGGGGATGAAACCCAGGGTGTCAGAAGGGGGAAGTCGTGGAAATGGGGCTGAGCTGCCTCACGTTGGCTGTTCCTCACTGCAGGATTAAAGGACAGGCTTAGGAAGGCATTTCCTCCTGAAAGGGGAGAAATAACTTGAGGTTTGGGTACTTCAATAGGTCCAGAAGCATCTAGCTGCTCTTTTGCCAGTCTGGCTTTTGCCCCCTGGGGTTGGCAGGTCCTTGGGGAGATTCTCAGCCTGCCAGAGACTGAGAGAAGCAAATCTCCCAAACACACCAGCAACAATGGTGCATCACACCTTGATCCCTACAGTCCCTATAATTTTGGGTTGTTTTCTACCTTTCCTGCCTCCTGAGTCTTGTCCCATCCCAGTTTCCAAAGGAAGCAGCTGACATTTCTTGGAAATTACCTGAAACCAAAGAACTGAAGGAGACACCAATCTCTTGAGCTGTTGGGAACATTTTTCCATGTTTCCCTTTGAAGGACTCATCTCTACCCCCATTTCCAAGGAGTCTCCCTGGGGTTTTGGCACCTGCAGTGATAAGGCAGTGACTGGGCCTCAAACTCCAAGGAAGGCATTGAGGTGGTAGAGTGTGTCCAGAGATGGGAACAGGGGAAGGGTTTGGAGAACTTCTGAGGAGCAGCTGAGGGATCTGAAGGGGCTCACCTTGGAGAAAAGGAGGCTCAGGGGGGACCTTCTGGCTCTTTCCAAGTCCCTGACAAGAGAGTGGGATCAGGAGGGGTTGGGCTCTGCTCCGCAGGGAAAGGAGAGGAAATGGCTTTGGGGGAAGTATGGGGGGAGATAGTGGGGAAATACTCGTCCTCCATGTCTCGACAGAGCGGGAGGGTGGGGCACAGGCTGGGGACACGGTGGGGTGGGCGTGGTGACTCTAGGCTGGGGACACGGGGGAGAGCACTGGAAGCCGAAGCCAAAACGCCGCTGAGCGCTGGCATTGGGCTGCCACAGGATGAGCTAGTAGCACAGGGCGAGCTGGCACGGGGCGAGCTGGCAGCAGGGCCCCGCTATCCTGCGGGACTCGCTCTGATGCCCTGGGGAGTGGGACCGAGGGGGCACGGGGATGGGGGCTTTGTCTCCAGAGGAAGGAAAACTGGGATACGGGGCTGCTCCCCTAGGGGAAAGGGCAAGGTGCTGCAGCAAGAGCTACTTCAAGGGACAAAACCCCTTCACTCCCCGAAAGGGTGAAAATAAAAGATCAAGTTAACCTGGTCTCTAAAACATGAGAATCAATAAAGTATCATTAAAAGATCCAGAGAACGTCGTGAATCAATCCATAAAATGCCAGATGGATCTAAAAAGACACACAAATACAGAGCCCTGCTCGTGCTAAGCCATGTCTGGCACCTGAGGCATTAAGTCCTTTCGCTGAAGCCTCTTTCAGCCCCACCTCGGGTGCAGTTTCTCCCCAGTTTCTTCAAGTTTCTTCAAGGCAGTTTCTTCAAGGCAGATCTGAGAGCACACAGAGCCGGGTCCAGCCCTGCGAAACACCCGGGCTCAGGAGACGATGCCGGCCCAGCCCTGCCCTGGGCCTGCTCCTCCAACACGGCCCCGGCGCCCAGGCTGGGGCAGAGCTGACCTTGAGCCTGGGGAGCCAGCGAGGGCGTGGGAACTCCTTGACGCTCCCGGTGCCGGGCAGCCGAGCTGCAGCCAGGCAGGGACTGCTCAGCAGGGAGGAACAGATCCACACTAGTCCGTTATCAGATGATAAATTCTTTACACCAAGAGAGCTCACACAGTGCTTGTCCTACCAAAACCACTGGCCCATGGAACTGCACAATGCCCATTGTGTAAGGAGAACTGGAAGTTCACCATCCCCAGTGCCCTGCCAACTCAGCCAGGCCAACTGGAACACCAGGGTCTACAACCACCAGGGACCACTGGGGAGAACTCCAGGACAGGAGAGCGAAGGCACCAAGGGGAGGGGAGATATGTTAATGATTTTAGGGAAATGATTATCATATGTATGTTAAGTCCAGGACAATCAATGAATACGTACGTAGAATACAGTATATAAACAGAAACATCCCTGTAATCAGTGTGCACAGCTTTGGGAGGAGCTATCCCCTGTGCATCAGGCCAAATAAAGAATGCCTGCTTCTTAAGGCCACATTGGTGTAAGGAGTTTTTTTTTATTTTACCAAATGTTTTGTAACATTTTCACCCCATTTCCTGCTGGTGGCAGAAGTTGGGGCAAATTCCTGCTCTTTTTTCTTGCTGTGTTTCAGGTGTGAGGAAAAAAACCCAACCCATTTGTACTTCTATAAAAAGGTGCTCTGGGAGGGATCCAGGACTGGTCAAAACCTAGGGGTAACCCCCCAAAAATAGAGAAAATAGAGATGAAAAGGTTGAGAATTGGTGGTTGTTTCATTAAATGGTCCAAGTGTCCCAAGTCTGGGGGAAATGTGTGTTTCGGGGGTGGAAAAGAACACAGTGGGAAGGAGGAGGAGGAAAGACCAAATCAAATAGAATAAATGTAAATTAAATCTAGTTCAATTACTTAGCAGGCTGCAGGAAAAGCCAGCTTTTGGCCCTTTGCAGTGGGAGTGGGGCCATTCCAATGGTCCAGACTTTTGGTGCAGTTACTGCTGGGGTCTCTTTGCTTCTCCATCCCACTGTAGATGTTTCCAAGCCCTGGAGAACATTGAGTCGGTTTGGTGGCCTCTAAGGACAGATCTGGGACTGCACCAAGCAGGAAAAGAGCAGAAAAGGAACAGTGGAATTGGAATCTGGAATTGGGACAGTTTTGCTCCAAGGCCCCTCACTTGGTAGCCAAAATGGGCCCCAAGAAGCCCCAGGGGAGCCAAAACACCAGCAAGGGGAGGAAAGGGCTGAGCCCCGTCTGGATCTGGAGGAATCAAGGGCTGGAGGGACCCATGGCAACTGACTCCTGGCTCTCCCAAGGGCTTGGTATAGAGACTATTTCAGAAGGTTTTGGGTCCTCCACTTTAGGACATCACTGGCCTCACCCCAGCTCATGGCTCCAAGATTTTAGGACTTGGCAGCCAAGTGTTCCTGGTGGTGATTCATGGCAGGTACCTGGAGTGAGATGTCTCCATCCCTGGTGAGATTCTTCTGCAACCCCTGGGGGCAGAGCCCTGCAGGAAATCCCCCTTCCCACCTGGATCATCTGGGA
Organism: Zosterops lateralis; assembly: GCF_965231275.1. Lineage (NCBI taxonomy): Eukaryota > Metazoa > Chordata > Aves > Passeriformes > Zosteropidae > Zosterops > Zosterops lateralis. Next base: position 230,288 of record NC_139795.1, read on the forward strand.
GAGGCTCAGGTGTGACCTTGGGAGGCTTCTCCTGCAATGAGACCCTGGGGGCTGGGTGGCCACGGAGGGTTATTTGGCAAAAAGGAGCTTTTTAGGAAGAATTAAAGGAAGAATTCTCTTTTCCATGCAATTTTTGGTGATTTCACCTCCCTGGAAGAACAGAGTCAACCTAAGGGAGAGTGTTCCTCTCCACCCTTCTTCACCCCAACCACCTATTGAGCCCTTTGATCACTCAACTGTATCATCTTCCTCCTCCTCTTCCATGGTGACAGAGCAAAACCAACAATGGTGTGAAAAGCTCCAGGACTGAGTCCTCAGTGTCCTTCAGCTGGGGATAGGGAAGACCTTGGCCACCCTTTTGGGTGTCTCATGGCTTTTCCTCATCTCCACTGGCTCCAAGTTGTGTCTTCAGAACTGGCAGCTCTCCAAGGAATCAAGAAACTGAACCAGGGCAAGAAAAGCTGTAAAATTCAGGACCCTGAGCTGGTGGTGCTCTGGAATGAGACAGAAATGGTCATTAGGGAAGAGAAGGCTTGAAAAGGATCCAAAAGTCTTGAGATTTTAGGTGGACAGGGGAGCAAAAGGCACCTGGCAGTGGGAGGGTCTGGGGTGGGGTTCAGAGCATGTTTGGTTGAGAGTCTCTAATTGGGGGTCGGTGGGCAGTGACCTTGGCTCATCCCAACTTCCCAAGGAGAGCCAAGAGCTGCCTGGACTCAGGGGCAAGAGAAGGCGCCCATCCCAGGACGGGTCATCCCAGACTTCCAGGATGGAGCAGCAGAGCAGCAGCCCAGGGCCCTTTCCAGACTTTCCAAGAGGGAGCCATGCCCTGCTGCTGAGCCCAGGTTCCAGCACAGACATAGGGACCCACCAGTGGTCAAAGGCTGTGCCCTTGACCACTGCCAACTGTTATCCCTCTTTTTCTGCCCAAACCAAGGGCTGACTTCACCTTTAGAGTGTTGAATGAGCTTCTGTAAAGCAGAGAAACATTGGGGTTGGGCCAGTCCTGCCTTCCTCACCTGCTCTTCCCCACCTGTGTCCATCCTCCCCCCAGAGACGGGGATTTCCTAAAGGTGTTGGCTCCTGACTCCAGCACTGTGAGCAGTTTGGGGCCAGGCGGGTTTGGTTTTAGACCCTTTTTCCCCCATGTTTCCCAACCTGGTATTGCTGCAGAGGCTCAACCCCAGTTCTCACTAGTTTGTTCACTGGTGATTTGGTCAGCCAATGAAGCTTCCAGGCCTTGCTCCTTTCCTGACTCGTGGGCCTATTGCCCTCAGGCTCAGAAAAATAACAGTATTTTCCTTGGAAACCAGGTCAGGTGTCTGAGCACACATGGGAGAATTCTAGCTGAGGGAAATGGGATCTCACAAAAACAACTGGAAAAGAGAAAGCAGCATGGGACTTGTGGACAGCCCTAAAAAAGCAGAAAAATAAAGTTTATTTATTGTTTTTTCCTAGAAGCTGAAAAGGGGAAATTGAGGATGATGTTTTTTGAAAACGGAATGGTGTGACTGAGCGAGGAGCAGGTGCCTGGGCCATGGTGTAGGGATAAAAGGGAGTAACCCCTTGCTTGAGGAGCATCCCTTGATGCTGGGAAAATCCTGCGATCTTCCATCGCTCCAAAACAGAGGCACCTAATCCAGATCCTCCTCCAGAGATGCCTGGTGGGACTCACCAGTCAGTGCCATGACCAGGCTGAAGCTGAGGATCCCCATCCAACCTCAGAGGGAGGAGAACACACCATTTGTGGGATCTTTTCCAGTCTGATTTGTTTTAGTTGGACCCTGGGGAAGGAAAGAGCAGCAGAAGGGTTGACTGAGTCCTCTCCCCTCTGCCTTCCCCTTCTTTGCTGGATCCTCAGTTCATCCTACACCCATCTAAAGACTCCATCCGCATCCCACTGGTGGTGAGGAGATTAAAGATAAAGAGGAAAAAAACCAAAAATGTAGAGAGGAGAGAAAAAGACAGGTTTAAAGGCAGTTTAGATATTAAATATATACATATGTTATTGCCTGCTCAGAGTTCAAAGGGAGCTGAAGGGTTTGTGAAGGGACGGGAGCCTGTTAAGGGGTCAGGAGCTGTTGCTGTTGGGAGGGAGGAAATACATCAATGGATCCCAGCAGAGTCTGTGGTTTTGAGGCTTTTTTCCAAACACTGGCAGGAGCGAAAGCGCCTGAGTTTGGAGTAACAGTTTTCTGTTGAGGTTTCCTGTTAGTAGCTACTCACAAGCTTGTGCTGCTCAAGGGAAACACGGGTCTGGTTCCACCAGGGCCCAACTGCACAGGAGCACAACTTGGTTCTCTGTCCCTGAGCCAGCAGGCAGCAGCAGCTTCTGTTCCCTTCTGAGACTTGTGTCATTTAGCAGCACAAGACACATGAATAAAAGCTGATGAAGAACATGCCCTGGTAAAAAGAATGGTATTTCATTGCATGAATGAGCTCTGAAAGTCACACAGGGTCAGGTTTATTTGTCAGTAAACAGAGCAGGAAAAAGCACAGACACATTCCTTGCACAGGGAAATCACAGGAGGAAAGTTTAGTGCTGGAGGATGTGCTCGCATATGGTTCCACAGTAGTTTTTTGGATAAATTTGTCTGTAGAGAGAAAAGAAAAGGTCCTAACAGGGGTGGGCTGGGAAGGGGTGATGCTTCTTCATCCCAGGAGGTTCCCAACCCTCAACAGGACAAAGACCAGACCTTGTCCCGGTTTCGAGATGGGTCTGAGCCAGAAACCAGTGAGTGGGAGGGACATTGCTGCTGAAGGGCTCCATATTACCAAAACTAAAGTATTGAGTACCGAGTAACACCTTGAGGTTACAGGAGTCTCAGCACCCACTTTAGAGTCCCTCATTTCAAGCTGAAAGCAGAGCTCCACTTGTGACTCTGCTTTTTAATAATGAATCTAAAAATTCAACAAAATTCCCTTAGGAAGACCCCACAAAGGTTCACGTTGTGAGGGCTCACTCAAGGCAGCCCCAACACTTGCCCTGGTTTAGTCCCTGTCAAGCCCTGTTGGGAAAGATGGGACAGGAAGGGCTTGCGGATATGATTGCCTAGTAGGAAATACTGGAGATGTAAAACCTGCGACTGAAATAGAAATGAAAGCCAGCTTTGAGATGTGATCATGGCAGGCAGGAAGACGGTGATTAGCTGGAGATAGGTTGAAGGTCAGAAAACAAAAGGACCCAAGAATGTAGCCCCTCTCCACCCTGCCAAGGTATCAGGGAAAAGGTAGATAAGTAGTCTGTAGAGTTTAGAATATAGGATGATATGGTAATATAGTAGTTCTCATAGGTTGCATGCAATGTTTGTAGGTTTTGTATCTCGTGCCAGTTGGTCACTGTAAATTAGAATATTCAACACAAAAGGAGATATAATGTATTGTAACAAGGCCCTCTCTTTCTTACCTCTCTTACTCCTCTTACCCATCTTAGCTTTTTTACCTTCCTTACCTCATACCCTCTCTCTCTCCCTCTCTTTGGGGCTTTGCTTCAGCCAAGGCTGGTGGCTGAAGGCAGTCCCTTTTTACCCACAACCCTTGCAATAAAACCACGTGTTTCTAGAGTATCTCAGGTCTGCAGAGTTCCTTCTCCCTGCAGTCCACGGATGATCCTACAAGGCCCACTGTGGTTTCCAGCTGCTTTGCTCCAGTTTCCCCAAAATCATCATGAATTCCACTGAACTGAAACAAATCCAAGTCTTCGTGGGTTGGGAGAAGGGCAGGGAGAGGTCACTCAGGAATCACCATCACAGGCATAACAGCCTGACACAGGGAAATGAATTGAATTAAGGACTGAGCAAATCAGAATGGGAGAATGAAGATTAAAATAAATCTTGAGAAACACTTCCTCCCACTCCTGGACTTTTCTGGCCACTGCTCCCAGGGCACAGAGAGGGGACTGGCCATGTCCCCTCAAAACCTCCCTGGGAATCACCCCAGAGCCCTCAGCCCTCCTTGTGCCCATGCCCAGGGCCTCTTGTTCCTCCCAGTGGCTCCCATGGCTCTCCCAGTCCATACCAGTCTGTCCCAGCCCCTCCCAGTCACTCCCAGAGCCCCACAGCGTGCCCATCTTCACCATGCGTGGGGATGCCACCCATCACCAAATAGAGCGCAGCTCTCTGATGGGGGTCCTGGGGTAGTGGGAGGCAACTGGGAGTGGGTTGTGGGATCCTGAGAGGGATGGGAGGGACTTTGGTGGGTCCTGGGGAGGCTGGGAAGGGATTGGGAGGAGGTTTCAGGGGATCCTGGGTGGATTGGCAGTGACTGGGAGGGTGCTTGGGGTGTCTGTGAGAGGTCTTGGGGGATCCCGACTCCTGCAGTTACCCAGAGTTGCAGCTGGACGCCACCTGCAGCAACATGGGGATCAGGGGCTTTGTGTTTGGCTTTGTCTTCCGGGTGCTGGAGCTGGAAGCCCTGGAAAAGCCCTATGAGTGCAGGGAATGTGAAAAGAGCTTTGGCTAGAGCTCTGGTCTAATCCAGCACCAGGTGATCCATATCATGGAACGGCTCTACAAGTGTTGGGAGTGTGGGAAGAGCTTCAGGTGGAGCTCTGATCTCATCCCAGCACATCCATAGTGTAGAAAAGCCCTGTGGGTGTGGGGAATGTGAGAGGAGCTTCCAGTGGAGGTCTAACCTGAGAAAACATAGGCTCATCCACATTGGAGAGAGGTCTTATGAGTGTCCAGAATGTAGGAAGATGTTTGTAAGAAGCTCTGATCTCCTCGTACATCAGCAGATTCACACGGAGGAGAGGCCCTTCCACTGCCCTGACTGCACAAAGGGCTTCAAGCAAAATGCCCACCTCGTCACCCACCAGCGCGTCCACACTGGGGAGAGACTCTATGAGTGTCCTGAGTGTGGGAAGAGATTCTCACAGAGCTCAGCCTTGACCTAACATCAATGGAATTAGAAGCCTTGCGAGTGCCCTGAGTGTGGGAAGAGCTTCGTGCACTGCTCCAGCTCCATCCCCCATGGGAAGATCACCATTGGGTTATCCACAGTGACCCCCAGTGGGCAGAGCCCTGGTGATTCGTGGTCCTGGTGATCGGTGTTGGAAAGACACCTGGCTGGTGGTCTCCATGTCTTCCTGTCTCCCTATGGGCACCTGGATGAATGGAGGAGCAGGAGGATCGCTGCTGGTCCTCCTGTTTCTGCTGTTCCTCTTCCTCTCTCCCTCCTCTTCCTCCCACTCCTCCTCCCCTGGCTCCTCCTTCATTGTTCCTCCTGCCCGTCCTTCTTTCTAATCCCACCTCCTTCTCCTCTTCTCTCTGTCCCTTTTCCTGCTCCTTCCTCGTCTCTCCTCCTCCTCCTCCATCCCTTTTCCCGCTCCCCCCGGCCCCAGCGCCCACCCTTTGTCCCGCTTTTCCCAACACTGTCGCATCCCGTGGGAGTAGCCAGGATGGAGCTGGGGCAGGTTGGGCTGGGGCAGCGCCGGGCTCTGGGCCCGGCCTGGGCACCCCCCACACGCCCCCTCCCCAAATTCCCCTGGCGGCTTCAGAGGATCCTGGCACTTTTTGGAGTTTGCAGGGTGCTGTGCTGAGATTCAGGTGCCTCCTGAGGCCCCCCCAGAGTGGGGTGGGACACACGGGGTTCCCGATACCCAATCCAGCCTTGGGCCGGTTTCCCATCCCCTCCCAATCTCAATATCCCTGTGGGGTCTCCCCAAGTGCCTCTCCACTCCCCCCCATACATGAGACCAGGTCTAACTGAGAAGCTTTATTGGGAACACTGGGAACAGCTGGGTGGAGACAGAGTGACAGCGGAGCTGGTAGGGGGGACACACACGACACCCCCAAAATCATCACAGGGACAAGAAGGTAAGCGGGAGTCCTGGCCGGGCCCGAGGCCATGGGGAGGGGCTGCGGCCGGCACCAGCTCAGGAGCTCTATGGGCAGAGAAAAGGGGGTGACACCCAGCTGGGGACCCCAGGGGGAGCATACACCCTCTGGGGGAGTGAGGGCATGACCCCCGGGACCCCCCACTTACGGGGAATGAAAGAGAGAGTGCAATGGAACTGATAAAGGAGCTTGGTATCTTAGGCCTGATTGAGCAGAAACCGTGGGATAGACACAGACAAAGGCTCCCTGGGGAATAAGTGACCAAGAAACATGTTGTGAAACCTTGTGATAAGATAATGACACTAGGTGATGTGATGTCATAAAGAATGTGTATCCAATGAGAAATTGTTACCAAAAATAGAACTATATAACCCTATATAAATGCCTTCTACAGTCAACAAATTTGACTTCTGATAATGATAGTATAGGGTTAAAATTATTTCTGGGCAGCAAGGCCTTGGGAACAGAATGTTAGCTTTACTGTAACCAGGATGATATTTTCATGTTATTGTCTTAACCAAATCAAGTATAACTTTGCCTGGGTAGTAAATCAGGGGAAGAGGGGGATGAGTGTGATTCTTAGTCAACACGTAGGCTCTGGAAACAAAAGTTAGGTTTTCTTTACTAAGATCATGTGAAACTGCACCTGCATAATCATCATATCATAAATGATGTGATTGATTGTTAATTGTAATGATTGGTAATTGAATATGATTATTATCTTGAACAAGAATCATGAAAAACAATATTTACAAAATTCATGCTTGGATAAGATCAACGGATACAATAAGAACAATATGAGTTTAATAATTAACATATACAGTTATATAACAAAAGGATATAAAAACACTTCCATTTCAAACCCATGCCAGAGTAAGATTTGGGTCTGTATCCTGTACCCCTGATTCCTAGAGCTCTTCAATAAAGCACCTGCATATAATCATTCTGTGATTATTTGTTTCAGTGCTAACAATAAGAACTCGGAATGTCCCTGTCTCTCAATCACCAATACCCCCTCACCTTCTTGTGCAGGTAGAAGCCGAGCTCCAGCACCATAACGATGAAGCCCAACACAAAGCCTCTGATCCCTGTCAGCATCTTGCTGTGGGCAGCATCTGGTGGCATCTCTGGGGGGTCCACAGGGGTCAGGACCCCCAAAAACCTCTCACAGACACCCCAAGACCCTCCAAGCACCCTCCCAGTCACCCCCAACCCACCTAGAGCCCCCTGAAACCTCCTCCCAGTCCCTTCCCAGCCTCCCAGGACCCACCAAAGCCCCTCCTGTCCCTCTCAGGATCCCACAACTCCCTCCCAGTTGCCTCCCACTGCCCCAGGACTCCCAAACCCTCTCCCAGTCTCTTCCCAGCCCCACCAGGACTCATCATGACCCCTCCCAGTCTCTTTCCAGCACAACCAACCTCATTCCAGCCTCCACTTTTCCATCCCGTATCTCCTTCCAGCCCCTCCAGACTCACGCAAACTCCCTCCCAATTACACCCAGCACTCCCAAACTCCCTCCCAGTGTTCACCAGGACCACCGGAAACCCACATCACCCTCTCCAACATCCTTCAAACCCCTTCTTACCCTTCTAGACCCCCAAGCCTCACCCCCAGTTTAAACCAGGCTATATCAAATTCCCTCCCAGTTAACCCCAGCACACCACAATCCCCCTCCCAGCCCCACCTGTCCCTCCCCGGCGCTGTGGGAGCCGAGCCGTACCCCAGTGCCGGCTCAGGGGCTGCTCCAGGCTGACATGCTCCACCTGGCAGCTGGAGGTGACGGGGCAGGGCGGGGGGTGGCATTTTCAGCAGCACCAGGAGCTGGTGGGTCCAGTCCCAGTTGGGGACCACGTCGGTGGCCACCACGTGCCCAGAGAGCTCCTGCTGGCCCTGAAACCACCTCACCTGGACCTGGGCAAGGTAGAAATCCATCACGAAGCAGAGCAGGCGGCCGGGGCCGGGCTGGGAGCTCAAGGGCCCCTGCAAGATGGACACAGTGGGAGGCACTGGGAGAGAGGGGGGACATACTGAGATCAGCTGGGGAGTGCACTGGCAGAGACAGGAGAGGGCTGGCGTGGCGCTGACACCGGCTGGGAGTGCACTGCGAGGACTGGGGAACACTGAGAGTGAGTGGAGCGGTTTTGGGGTCACTGAGAGAGAGGGTGAAGGTCTCGGAGTGAACTGAGAAGGACTGGGAATGGACCGGTGGTGTCCTGGAATGAGATGAGAGGGACTGGGAGGGAGTTTGTGGATACTGGGAGGGACTGTAGTGGCACTGTTATCATCTAGGATGACACTGGGAAGGACTGGGAATGAAGTGCCCTGCACTGGGAAGCCGAGTCCAGCGCCGGGCACTGGGCCCTGCGCGTCTGCCTGGCAACTGATAAGTCATCAGAGAGCCGCACTCTGATTGGCTAATGGGCAGCATCTCCACTCACGGCGGAGATGGGCACGTGGTGGGACGCTGGAAGAGGCTTGGATGGACTCCGACAGACTGGGAGAGCCACGGGAGCCACTGGGAGGGGCAAGAGGCCCCGGGGATGTGCGCAAGGAGGGCTGAGGGCTCTGGGGTGATTCCTAGGGAGATTTTGAGGGGACATGGCTGGGGCCCTTTCTGTGCCCGGAGAGAAGCAGGCATGGGCAGGAAAGTCCAGGAGCGAAGAGGCCGAAGCCCCAGTTTGCCCGAGCCTTGCACCCCTGCTCTCCCCCAAACGATTTCAGGGCTCTGCCAGAGCCAGCAGCCAGCCCTTTGTCACTTCAGTCACCCGTGCGTGTCACCCTCTTCTTTTCCCAGCGTTTTTTTGGGTGACAAATGGGACAAAAACTGCCGGAGAAACCCAAAACCCCAGCAGTGCCCAGCTCCAATGTGAGTCCATCCCACGGGCAACAGCCCCCTTACACTGGGAGTCCCTCTGCCACGGGTCCCTCTGCCACGGGGTCAATCCTGCAAGGGCAGGCAGCTTCAGCGGTGACCTCTCTGGCCATGGGGCTCCCACGGGGTCCCAGCAAAGCCACTCCCACCCATCCCCCTGCTCCTGCGGGGGCTGCTCCAGGGGCTGTGGGTGGATCTCTGTATCCCCATGGATCTCTGCATGTGGCACCTCCGTCTTCAGAGCCACCATGAACTAGCTGTGCCAGACACAGAAGACGCTTCCAGCAGCTTCTCTCAGAACCTACCCCCCTACCAGAAGTTGTGTGCAAACCCAATTCATCCCAAAAAATGGGGTCCCAGATATCCAGGAGCTCAGGTGCACCCCAAAATGGGGATGGAGATGTCCAGGGACTCAGGTGTGCCCAAAAAATAGGCCCAGGCTGAGGGGGTTCCCTGATTGGCTGAGTGCTGCCTGAGGGCTGGGGCTGCAGCAAAGGGGGGACACCCTCCTCAAGTGAGTGTCCCACAAACAAGGGACCTTCACAAGCCTCTCGGAACCCTGGGGCTGAGCTGGCTCTGCCTGGATGCCAGGAGCCACCAAAACTCCTCTGTCCCTGCCCTCTGCAACTGCAGAGGAAGACCCAGGAGCTGAGACAAGGACCAAGAGAAATTGCACCCTGAGCACCAGTATGGGCAAAACAGACCCATCTTTGGCACAGGGTGTGAATTTATTACCAAGCAAATCACAGCAGCATAAAGACAAGGGAAAGAAATCCCTCCAACACCTTCCCCCACCCAGTAGGGATCACCCAGAATGGGGGTCACCAGGGCTCTGCCCAACAGGGGTCACTGGGGATCATCCAGTGTGGATGCCCCACGGGGAATGGAGCTGGAGCAGCGCACGAGGCTCTTCCCACACTCTGGGCACTCGTAGGGCCTCTCCCCAGTGTGGGGGCGCCAGTTCAGGAGGGTGGAGTTTTGCTTGAAGCCCTTCCCGTAGTCGGGGCAGCAGAAGGGCCTCTCCTCCCTGTGAATCCGCTGATGTGTGAGGAGACGGGAGGACTTCCGAAACCGCTTCCCACACTCGGGACACTCGTAGGGCCTCTCCCCAGTGTGCATCATCTGGTGTTCCCTCAGACTGGAGCTCCGCCTGAAGCTCTTCCCACATTCCCAGCAGGTGTAGGGCCGTTCCCCAGTGTGAATCTTGCTGTGACTGGTGAGGTTGGACATCCGGCTGAAGCCCTTTCCACATTCCCCACACTCATAGGGCTTTTCCCCGGTGTGGATCACCTGGTGCTCCCTCAGACGGGAGTTGTACCTGAAGCCCTTCCCACATTCCAGGCACTTGTGAGGCTTCTCTCCAGCCTGAGGCTTCTCCACCAGCCCTGAGCTCCAGCTGGATCTCTGGCTGTCCCCCTGGGAGGACAGGGGGGGTCTTTCCTCCTCGCAGCTCTCTGGGCTGGGTTTGTGGCCCCTCCTCATGCAGGATCTCTGGGGCTTTTTCTCCTCCATCTAGCCAAAGTTTGGGAATGACAAATCCTGATTTGGGGGAAAAAACAAGGGGTGAGCGCATTTGGCTGGAGGTTCCTCCTGCAGAGTTCCATCTCTGGAAGTCTCTGGGTTTTTTGTGTCCAAAAATAACTGTGAAGCACCCAAAAAACCCTCATAGGAGATCCGCCTCTCTTGTCTCTACACTCTGAGGTTTTGGAGGTTTCCTTTCCCTGGGCTGATGGGGGTCCTGTGGCTCATGGAGTGCCTGCATTCTGGGGTTTTGCTTACGGATGACCCAGGGGGTTTTGAGGGTCCAATGATCCCTTCTCCCCTGACTCTGCTCCAGGGTTCTATGGATCTCAGGGGTCCCCCACCTCCAGGCTCTTCCCCTCCTCACTTCAGGCACCAGGGTTTCACCCAGCTCTGGCATCTCCCCTCTCGACTTTTCCCATTCCAGGGTTCTTGAGGTTCCCCTCCATTGCTCTCCTAGGGTGTCCCAAAGACCAATGTCCTCCCCCACCAGTACTTGGTGATCATCATCTGGCCCCCATATATCCCCCCAAAGGGAGATCTGTGACTCAGCTTTGGGGTCCTGCAAGATCCAAATATCCCCCCAAAAAACCAAGCCCTCCCAGTAACCCACAAAGATGTTTGTGTCTCGCTTCTGCAACCTGCAAACTCCAAACATTGTGTCTGCAACCTGCAAACTCCTAACACTCCCCCCAGAACAACCCCTCTTCTCAACTGCCTAATATATTTGGGGTGAGCTCCCATTTCCTGGTCACCTGTGGGATGGAACCTTGTGCTTCTCCTTTTGCTCCTCTTAATGCTCCTCCTTCTCCTCTCTCCTTCCTCTTCCTCCTCTCTTCTGTGCCTGCCCTGGATGCCCCTTTCCCATACCCCTCTGCCACACGACCACTGCAGCACCAGCTGTGGAGTGGAGGGAACCACCTCAAGAGTCCCTCAAGGATGGACGGGTGGTTTGAGGACCCCTCCAGTGTGGATCCATACCCTCCCAGTGCCCTGGGATTGCTCCAGGGATCGAGTGATGAGGACATGAAGGGACCCCCACAGGAACCCCTTTCCCACTGTCCCCCCCTCTCCTTATCTCACTTTCCCACCACTTAACAATCATCCCCCTAAATCACAGCTCCCCTCTGGCTTAGTCTGGGGGTGACCCAGACCCCTCTCTCACTCATTTTGGGTGTGCTAAATGTCCCTTTATGGCTTCTCCCCATCTTCTCCATCATGTTAAAATGAATGAGATGAAAGTGTCTTAACAAATATAGGCTGTGAATCTGCTTAGAGATAGGGCCAGGGACTTGTACATAAGGAAGTGACAGGAGAAACCACCAGTTTCAGAAAATGTTATTAATTGACAGGAACTGCTACTCAGCCAAGGTTCAGCTAAATTCCTGAACTTGGAGAAGAAAAAGAAAATATTTAACAGAGCCATGAATATTGTATTTGATACAAAAGGGGAGAATGTTGAGGTAGTTTGCACATTATCCCAGAGGTAATTGAGGATGTGGACACTGAGAGGGGGCAAGACAGGAAGTTCACAAGGGCTCTCAACAATGGGGGGCAGATGGTGTTGGTGTGCTGTGAATAGATAGTAGTGTGCAGGAATATGGTTAAGGCAAGAAGCAGGAGGAGGAATCTATATGGTAAGAAAAAGGATGATAGAAAAGTGGAAGAATAGAAAAATTCTGAGGACTAGGATGTTTTACAGAAGGATCTTATCCTCAGAATTTGCCAGTTGATGAAGATCTTTCATAACCCAGGTTTCCAGGAGAGGAAAACAAGGAGGTCAGGATCCCAGGGGGTTTCTCTGTGGTGGGGAGCAGCAGGAGCAGGCGCAGAGGGGCGGCACCGGGAGCACGGGCTGGGGGCCTGTGGGGAGCTGCAGGGCCGGGCCGGGGCTGTGGGGCAGCCGGGGCTCAGCGCCGGGCGCTGCCTGACCCCACCACCCCCCGGGCAGGGCACTGGCACTGGCCCCCGGCCCCCAGGAGGCTGCGGGACGCCCCGGCCGCTGCCCGGCCCCGTGGAGCTGCCGGCCCTGCCCGCCGGGGGAGCCGCCTTTGGACACTGCGGCGCAACAGGCACCGGCTCTGGGATACGGGCTCTGCAGGGCACAGCCAGCACAAGCACCAGCGGCAAGGAAGGAAGGAACAGCTGGGAAATGTGGATTACTCATTGAGGATGGAGATTTTCTTTGAAGGATTTTGTTTGGGGCGCTGGAGAAAGGAATGATTGTGCAGAAAACTCAGCAGCTGTCAGAGGATGAGCACCCACAGGCACTCAGGGGGCTGCACGAGGGGCACAAGAAGCCCCTGCAGCACTTGGGCACAAAGGCACAGCAGGTGAAGGCAAGAAGGGAGGAGGAAAAGGCCAAGCTGAAGGCAAAGGCCATGGCAGAGTTTCCACAGCCCCTGAGGGATGAAGCCCAGGGCCCAAGGGGGCCCCAGCACCGAGGGGACGGGCTCGGCCACAAGCACCTGGCACAGGCACTGCCCTCCTCGGCAGGGGAGAGCCCACCCAAATAGAATCCTGCCAAGGAAGCAGGCATCCATCTGCAGGCCACAAGGACATTGCAAGCACACACAGCAGCACCTTCAGCAGGAGCAAATCCAGCCCTGCACGGACATGGATTACTAGGGGTACCAGAGCTCCCATTACACCAGGGACCCACCACACTGGAGCCCTTGACAACATTCAGGCTGGGTCTGGATCCATAGGAGGCCTTTTCTCACAGACACAGGGGCCTTTCCATCTACTCTGAATCTTAGACCTAAGGGAGGAAAATGCCAAAAATGTCTTTGATTATTCAGGGGATAAGTGGGAAAGATGAGCAGATGTGTTTTATTCAACCACTATTAGTAGATGTGGGTGATAGATTTGAAATGCATGGATTTCTGCTTCCTCCTAATCGCGATTGTAATTTACTGGGAAGGGATTTGATGGCTAATGTGGAAACACAAATTTTAAAAGGTAAAACAGAGGCTAATGCTGTTGTAAGTCTGTGACAAATGTCTGGCAAGGCCGAGGCTGAAGCAAACTGACAAGTGTGGGCAGCCCCAGGGAAGTATGGAAAATTAGATACCGAGCCTCTCCAAATTATTTTCAACCAACCAGGACAAGTGATGACTAAAAGCAATACCCTATCTCAAGGGAGGGAAGGAAGGGCTTACAGCCTGTTATTGAGGCCCTGTTAGAGGCAGGACTTTTGGAGCCAGGGATCTCTCCCTACAACACTCCTATCCTGCCAGTCAAGAAATCAGATAGATGCAGACCAGAAGGAAAGCAGAATTTTCAGGTGTTAAAAAACAGATTAACTGAGGCTCCTGTCATGGCCCTCCCAGATGGGAAAAAGAATTTGAATTGTATGTGGATGTTAAACAGCCATGCCAAAGGAATTCTTGGGCTAAAATATTTAACCCTGCTGGATTTGGTACAGGTTTTTTGATGTTTATCTTTAGGCTGCATTTTGCAAAATAAGAAGAGCTTTAAAGGTGACCCTTTAACTCATAAACATTTATAAGAATATTGTTTAAAAAAAAAAGAAAAAAAAAAAGCAGCGGGAGAAGAAGGGAGGAAACTTGTGAGTGAAGGCTGCCCTGGAAAAGAAGCTTCCTTCCAGGCAGCCAGGAGAGGAGCTTTAGAAATGCAAATTAACACTGCTGGGGAAAAGTGTGGACAATGCACCAGGCTCTTCTTGCCTGGGGGAGGAATTGGGCTGATACCCTCTGTCCCTCACCCCAAGCTCTGCCTGCTTGCACAGATGGAATTGGCACAGCCAAAGGCAGAGCCACAGTGAGGATAGCTGACTCTGCAACAGAAATTGGTTCAGCTGCAAAGGGAAACAGCAAATGGAGAATGTTGTGAAAACTCTAGTAAAATAAGTGAGAGGGGAATCATTCCTTTCCCCACTCCAATATTTGCTGTCATTGTCTATGTTATACAGGGTGTATTAGCCCACCGGGTCATTTTCGCTACCACAAATTCAGACAAATCAGTTGGGAATCCAAGTATGTGATGATTTAATTAGAGAAAAGAGATCAATTGATGCAGCCCTGGCTGGAGGGAGCCCCCAAAAATGGGGAAAAGATGAACAGTCACCAGAACAAATCCTACAACACCATGGACCAGCCTCTGGGAACCCTAACCGATTCATATCAGAAGCCAGAGAACATATTATAAGCTGTCCTCAAAATAACAACCAACCAGACAGCTCCAGCTCCTGACATTCTTGCCAACCAATCCACTCAGATGAGGAATGTGACATTTCACCATGGGGTGGAATCAGATTATCTATTAACAGAAAGAGGAGCAGTTTGTGGAAAATTTAATGACTCAAAGGGCTGTTTGCAAACAGATGGCGACAGAAAACTGGTCAAACAGATAACAAAGGAAATAAAACAGCTCATGTATCAGTCTAAATGTAGAAAGAATGGGAATGGGACACGCTTTCATGGTTCTCTGGCAGACCATGGGTTAAACAAATGCTGTTTCTCCTCTTATGTGCTACAGCAACTCTCATCTTTTGACCATGCGACATGGGGTTACACGGGCATGTATGGAGACATAGGGGACAATGACAGTGATGGAAACATGGTGGGAAGACAGCCATGGGGGGAACTTGCAGGGGCTGTGGGGGATGCTGGGTTTGAGGGAGTTGAGGGTTCCTGGGAGGGACTTGGAGCTTGCTGAGAGCTTTGGGGACCCCAGGCCCAGTGGCCCCAGCTGTGCTGGGAGAACCTGACAGAGGTTCTGGGGCAGCTGCTCAAGGACCCTCTGACCTGGACCCCCAGGTGGGCATTTGGCTCCTGGAAGGGAATGAACGTCCTTGTCCCCAGGAGAGAAATCCCAGCACTTTCAGGGTGTGGTGGGCAGCTGAGAGGCCACAACAGGGAGAGGAAAGCCAGACAGAGCTGTCTTTCAGAACTGCAAAATCCCAAAAACTCAGGGATTCCTCCCAGGAAAATGCTGCCAGAAGCTGCCTGATTTGAGGGAAAGGGGGGGTTGGGACCCCCCGATTGAGTAGGAAGAGCCTGGAACCCCCAAACCCAAGCACGGAAGTGGGGGTTCGGGACTGGGGGGAAGATTGGGATGGGCCAAAAGAGTTGAGAAAAGAGGGGGCTGGGAAACCCAAATTGCTTTGGGGAGGGGTCGATAGACTTATGTAACGATGTCAAAGGGAGCTACAGGTGAGGGAAAGGTCAGGTTTGGATGGAAGAAACGTGGTTCCCTGTCTTTTAGCATTCGATCCCCGGAGGAATTCCTTGCGGCTTCGGGAAGTGAGGGGGGCAGATCCGCACTGGAGGCGGGGGTGGGGGGAGGTGTTCCCAGCGTGTCCATCTCGCCGCTGCCCTCAAGCTCCCAGCCCGACCCCATCCGCCTGCTCTGCTCGTGATGGATTTCTACCCTGCCCAGATCCAGGTGAGGTGGTTCCAGGGCCAGCAGGAGCTCTCGGGCCACGTGGTGGCCACTGACGTGGTCCTCAATGGGGACTGGACCCACCAGCTCCTGGTGCTGCTGGAAACCCCTCTGCAGCGTGGAGTCAGCTACACCTGCCAGGTGGAGCATGTCAGCCTGGAGCAGCCCTTGAGCCGGCACTGGGCATGGCCCAGGAGGGGCTGGGAGGACAGAGAGGGGATTTGGCGGTGCTGGGGTTAACTGGGAGACCCTCATTGAAAATCCCCTTCCCCCACCTCCCCTTATCCCCCTCTCCCACCCTTTTCCATCCTGTTCTGTCCCCGATCCGCTCACCCCAGAGCTCCTCGTCCGCAGCCAGCTGATGGAGGAGGAGAAAGAGGAGGAGGAATGGGAGGAAGAGGAGGGGTAGAGGAGCAGCAGGAACAGGAAGAGGAGCAGCGAGGGGAGGCACCACGTGCGTTCATCACTCTCTGGATCTGCAGCCCCTTCGCACCGCGAGCATCGGCTCCACCGGATCCCGCAGCTGACCGGGGAGGGGGACCTCGCCCCGAATATCTTGGGCGGTTTTGGCAGGGTTTATTTGAAGGAAGGGGGGGAGGGATATTTGAAGCGCACCCGAACAGGTATCTTTGGGGATCCCTGGTTGGTTTGGTTTTGGTTTGGTTTTTTTAACCGGGTCGGGACAGGCGGAGCGATTATTGGATCTTGCAGGACTCCCAAGCTGACCCGAAATCCCCTTTGGGTGGATACTGTGCGGTCCCCGGAAGGTGTTTTTTGGGATGTCCCCGTGGCTGAGTCCCAGCGGTGGGTGGAGGTCCCGGCAGCCATGTGGCGATCTCCCGGTACCGGCAGAGGGAAGGGGAGCAACCTTGAGACGGGGGAGAGCAAAAAGGAGGGAACCACGGGAGTTACTGACCCTGAAATGGGGGCCTGGAGAGGGGCACCCTGACAGCCGAGAGTGAGGGGAGCCTCGAGAAGGGGCAGCCCAGGCAAGGGATGAGCCTGGAGAGGAGGAATCCATGGGACACCAACATGGGGACCATAGAGAGTAGGGAGCCCTGGGAACCCCTGCACCTCGGAGCAGAGAGTCAGGGGAAGAGGGACCCCTGGGACCCCAAAACCTGCAGCATCCCTTAGTGCAAGCCCTGAGAGGGGGACCCATGGGACCCTCAGCAGCCCAAAGAAGGGGGACTCCCAGAACCCCAAAGAGGGGGGACCCCTGGGATTCCCTGGAAGCCTGGAGCAGGCAGGGACCCTGCAGAGGAGGGACCTCCAATATATGCAGAACCCACAGCATCCAGGATAAGGGAGACCTCCAGAATCTCATAGCAGACACAGCAAAGAGGGGTAACCCCAGAAAGGGAGTTTTTCCTGAATCTGGATATTTTGGAGGTTTTCACGGACATAAGATACCTGGTGACTTCTAGAGATGGGCTTGGGCAAGAGGAACCCCCAAGCCAATGCACTCACCCCTTGTTTTACCCCCCAAAACAGGACTTCTCATTCCCAAGCCTTGGACAAATGCAGGAAGAGGAGGCAGTGAGGAAGATGTTCTGGGACCCCCAGGCAGGTGAGGAGGAAGTCACTGCCCCTTTCCCCCACTCTTCTGCCCCATCTCCCAGCCCAGCGTCGTTCCCGGCTGCAGGACAACCCTGCTGCTGTCACCATCCTGCTGGGGATGGATTGGGGTGATCTCCTTCCTCTTCCCTCTGGCAAAGAGGCAAATCCCATCCTCTCCTTGTTCTCCTTCCTTCCTTCCTTCCTTCCTTCCTTCCTTCCTTCCTTCCTTCCTTCCTTCCTTCCTTCCTTCCTTCCTTCCCTTCCCTTCCCTTCCCTTCCCTTCCCTTCCCTTCCCTTCCCTTCCCTTCCCTTCCCTTCCCTTCCCTTCCCTTCCCTTCCCTTCCCTTCCCTTCCCTTCCCTTCCCTTCCCTTCCCTTCCCTTCCCTTCCTCTCCCAGGAACTGAACTGTGGACAGAGACCAGGGAAGATAAATCCCTGCAGCAGAACCTCATGGAAGAGGCTATTTTGAGTGGCTCCAAGGGACAGGAATCCAATGGGGAGGAAAAGTCAAAGGGATCTCCCACAGGGAGGGGCTCTAAACCCAGCCCAGGGTGCTCTGAGGAGAAAAGACCTCCCCTCTGCATCATCCAGAGACCCAGCCTGGTGGTCCATAAGCAGCTTCACGCCAGGGAGAAGCTCTGCAGGTGCTTGGAATGGGGAAGAGCTTCAGCCACACCTACCACCTCCACTACCAAGTACACACAGGAGAATGACCCTATAAGTGCATGGAATGTAGGAAGAGCTTCAGCTACAACTCCCATCTCATCCCCCACGTGTGCCAGCACACAGGGGAACAACCCTATGAGTGTGGGGAATGTGAGAAGAGCTTCAGCCTGAGCTGCAACCTGATCCAGCACCAGAAGATCCACACAGGGGAATGGCCCTACAAGTGCTTCATGTGTGGGAAGAGCTTCTGCTATAGATCCAGCCTGATCCAGCACCCAATGACCCACAATGAGGAGCGGCCCTATAAGTGTTCAAGTGGGGAAGGGGTTTTGGAACAGGTCAAATCTCTTCATGCATCAGAAAACACACACAGAGGAGAGGCCCTTCCACTGACCCAACTGTGGGAAGGGCTTCAAACGTAACTTCACCCTCACTGTCCACCGGCACATCCACACCAGGGAGAGGCCGTACAAGTGTCCCAAGTGTGGGAAGAGTTTCCATCACAACTTTGCTTTGACTTGACACAAAATGACTCACCTGTAAGGGAAGCCCTGCAAATGTCTTGAGTGCAGGAAGAGTTTTGTGCACCTCTCCAGCTTCATCCCCAATGGGAGGATCTGCATTGGATGATCCCCGGTGACCCCAGGTGGGCAGAGACCTGGTGACCCCTGTTCTGGGTGATCTGTGTTGGGACACCTGGCTGGCGATATCCATGTCCTCCTGGTTCCCCATCAGCACCTGGATGAGGGCAGGGGTAGGAACCTACATCACGACTCAGGATGACATCATGGATTCATTGGGAAGAGCAGATTTGTTGACTTTCAACCCTAAACATCTCATCTCTTCCATCCAATCCTTTCTTCCTGTGGCATCAAGCAACATTGGATAGTCTTGGAGGTCTTTTCCAATCTCAGTAGTTCCATGATTTTGATTCTCTGTGGTCCACGTGTGTCTTCCACAGCCAGATGTTGATGGATTGGGGCAAAGACCAACATTTGGGTTTGGAAACCCCTCCAGTAAAGGCTTTTCCATGCACTGAACCCAACCCCATGGATACTGTTATGATGCTGACAAGTAACTCCTTTTATTTTGAGCTTGATTTTATATGATGCACTTTTATCCCTTATAAACACATGAAATTGTCATAAAAATAAAGAAAATGAACAAAGACCTCTAAACCCAATAGTTCTATTGCTATTTGGGGTGGAAATTTAGGGCTTGGAAGCGTTTGGGGGTGTTTGTAGGAGTTGGAGGGGAGTTATCCCCAAAAATGGATCGAGAGGAGGATCAGGCCACACAGGCCAAGATCACAGAATCACACAATTAACCAGGTTGGAAAAGACCTCTGAGATCGCCAGGTCCAGCCTATGACTCAACACCACTCTGTCACCCTGACCATGGCACTAAGTACCACATCCAGTCTTAAACAGCTGCAGGGATAGTGACTCCACCTCCTCCCTGGGCAGCCCATTCCAGCTCCCAATCATTCTTTCTGGGAGGAACTTCATCCTAATGTCCAGCCCAAACCTCCCCTGTGCAGCTGCAGGTGGTGTCCTCTTGTTCCCTGGGAGCAGAGCCCAAACCCCACCTGGCTGCACTCCCCTGTCAGGAACTTGTAGAGAGTGATGAGATGTCCCCTGAGCCTCCTCCAGGATAAACAACCCCATATCCTTCAGCTACTCCTCACAGGACTTGTGCTCCAGACCCTTCACCAGCCTTGCTGCCCTTCTCTGGACATGTTCAAGCATCTCAAGATCCTTCCTAAATTGGGGCCCAGAACTGGACACAGAACTCGAGGTGTGGTCTCACCAGTGCCCAGTACAGGGGAAGAATGACCTCCCTGCTCCTGCTGGCCACACTTGCTGATCCAGGCCAGGTGCCATTGGACTTCTCGGCCACCTGGGCACACTGCTGGCTCATGTCCAGCCTGCTGTGTATCAGCACCCCCATTTCACTTTCTGCTTGGCTGCTGTCCAGCAATGCTGTCTCCAGTCTGTGGTGCTGCAGGGGTTGTGGCCAAAGTGCAGGACCCAGCAATTAGATGTGTTAACCCTCACATCGTTGGATTCATCCCTTGGATCCAGCCTGTCAAGTCCTTCTGCAAAGCCCTCCTACCCTCCAGCAAAGCCACACACTCACCCAGCTTGGTGTCACCTCCATCTTCTGCTCAGAAGAAGCAAGGAAGTGAGTCAAGAAGTTCTGGCTTTTCTTTCTCCTGGTGCCTTTTTTTTTTTTTTTTTTTTTTTTTTTTACATTCCAGAGGTTATTTCTGTAAACTGATTCTATTTCAACAGCACAAGAAACAGGGCTGTGAATGTGAGCATTGTGAATGTGGCCTGTGTGGCTTTAATTCTCCTCAACTCAGTGCTCAGGGACTTGTTAGTATTTCAAGATCTGCTAATCATAATGCCTGTCGCTAAAGTACTGAGTTCCCATCACAAAAGCACCGTGGGTAGCACTGATCAAAAGAGGCAATTGCAGCTGTACTGATAAAAGTACAACAGCAGTGGCAGCCAGAATTGGCAGCCAGAAGAGGGGAAGCAGCAGCTGAGATCTACAATTCCCAAAGCAAAGGCAACAAAATCTTCCTGCTGTCACCTCAGCGAGAGTAAAACAGGGCTGAGAACAGGGCTGCAACCTGATCCTTTCTTTCTATGAAGGCTGGATCAGGGCAGCACAGCTGGGCCCTGAGCAGTCAGGGAGATCTGTGAGTGATTGTTGCTCTAATCAAGAAATTCAATGGGAAAAAGCAATATATGGTGCAATTGGAGCCTTGGCTTCAGTGCATGGTGTTGCTGTGCTAGAGGGCAGGAAGGCTCTGCAGAGGGATCTGAACAGCCTGGAGTGATGGGCTGAGGCCAAGTGGAGGAGGCTCCCCAGGGCCAAGTGTCGGATCCTGCACTGGGGTCAAAACAGCCCCTCCGGAGTTCCAGGCCTGGGGCAGAGGGGCTGGAAAGGGCCCCCTGGGAAAGGCCCTGGAGTTGCTGGGTGAGAGCAGCTGAGCAAGAGCCATCAGGGCACAACTCCCTGAAAGGGGCTGGGAGAAAGGAGGGAATCAGTCTCTTCCACAGAACAAGCTATGGGACGAGAGGAAATGGCCGAAAGTTGTGCCAGAGAAGGTTTAGATTAGACAGAAGAACAATTTCTTCCCTGAATGGGTGGGCAAGCATTGCAACACGCTGGCAGAGCAAAGGGTGCATCGCCATCCATGGGGCATTTCAAGCACCTGTAGATGTGGCACTTGGGGACGTGGTTGTGGTGGCCTTGGCAGTGCTGGGTTGACAGTTGGATTCAAGGAGCTCAGAGGTTTTTCCAACCTGAATGATTCTGTTCCCTTCAGAAGACTTTGTTTCTCTTGTGAGGTCCAAATTTTTTCTCAAGCTCTGTGTCTGTGGGAGAGACTTTCCTGCAAGAAAGGAATTTGGGCTGGAGATGGGCTGCCCTCAACGTGAAAAGCATTCACCAGAACAAAACACGTTTGTATTCCTGTAAGAAGGGCAGAAAGGAGGGACAGTTTCTGTTTCCAGGACAACTATATTTTGTTCCTATCCACAAAGGAAGACACAGCTGTCCTTTCAAAGGAAAGCACTTTGGAATGGCACAGGCTTGCTGGACATACAGTCTCAATCCTTCTTTTGACAAACTACAGGATTTGACTGGGGGAAGGAGGAAATTTCCTATTTATTTTCTTTACCTAGAAGTATTTCAGCAACTCTGCTTAAAAAACAAAAAAACAGCACTGCAACTTTCCAGATGACAGCAGAGATGAAAAACAGAGAAAACAAAAGGCAGCTTTTAGTTTCCAATCAGTGCACACAGATGTTGGCTCTGACTTTTTAAAGACAACCACTGTTCCAAGAGCCCTTGTTTTTTATTTTATTAAATACTGCCTTTCTTTTTCTTTGCCTCTGAAAATCAAGAGGGTTTTCTTCTCAAACCAGTTCTTGGGAGGAAGATAAGATACAGCAGAAATCATCTCTGCCAGTGGCTGTTTTTAGCATGGGCTGTACTTGCCCAGCTGAGGCTGTGATGGGCAGAGAAACATCCCTCCAGTGTTCCTGTGGCTCCATGCCTGGCACAGTCTCTGGTGCTAAATTCTCACTCGGCAGACACTGAAAGATTGCAGCTATATTTACATCATCCCAACCCGGAGAGGAAATAGAGAAGAGACATCAATATTTTAAAAATCCCAACAACAAAAAATCCAGTCCGGAGGGGGCCAAGTCCTGTCCATTATTTCCAGGCTCAGAGAGTACATGGGGAGTGACAATATTTAATCAATGGAGAAGTGTCTGCATGTGCAGAGGGGAGAGTAAGGAGTTGGAGTGGGTGGATCCGAGTGTTTCTCCAGAGAAGAAGCCAATGGAGGATGTGGGGAGGAAAGGGTTAAACACAACACAGGAGGATGGCAACGAGAGCCTGGATTCACTGCTGTTTATACTCCTCTGTTCTGGGAAGCAGAATCTCTCCCTCATCCTACCATTCCGAATCCCTATCCCACCTCTCCTGGTGATTTTGGGGGTTCTATGTGATCATGTATTTTGGGGTGGAATTGAGGATTTTGAGGTGGGATCAAGCCATTTTGAGCCTGTGCCAACTCTCCAGCCCAGGGCCCCAGGAGCACTGGGGGCGCTCCAGCTAGATCCTCCCTGCTCTAACAAAGGGCTACGCAACCCCTCAAAAATCCCACAAAATCCCTGAGGATCCCCATCCATCTCTAGCCTCCAAGATCTCCAGATGAAAGGAATGTAAGCTGTCACCCAGGGTCACCACAACCCTTAAATTTTTATCTCCACCCATTACTTTTCTCTTTTCCCCTTCCCAGTTCTCCCACTAACCCTGGCCATGGTCATGGTTAAGTCATGGTCACCCCATGACCTTGATCACCTCACAGCTGTTGTCATGTTGTAGGGTTTCACATTCACCTATCTCTGTTTTCTAAGTTTAGTGCGGTGTTTTGAGTGTCTTTTCTGCTGTGAGATAGGATCAGAAGAGAAGTAAAGCAGGCCTATACTTAAAGGTACAAAGATAGATTTATTAACACATTAAAAGAAGAAAAATGAGAATCAAAATGAAACTTTCAAAACACTCTTCTTCCTCCCCCTAAACATTCACTTTCCCACAAACAATGTAAAGAGACAAAACTTAGAACTCTAGGTCAGTACTACTTATAAAATAGTCTTTGATTCAGCTCTTTTAGTGAAAGCTTTCCTGATCTGTTCTGGTAAGCTTTCATGAGAAAAAAAACAGTCTGCTTGTGGCTTTTAACTCTCACAAAAGCAGCCGCACAGGAACTTCTGTAGTTGTAGACCTCCCATATCACATAGGCTTTCCCACATGGCTACATATGGGCTATGGACTCATGCATATTGAGGTGTTGTTTTAAAAATAAACAGTTCGAACACAAAAAAAATTTCATCTCAAGGAACAGAGATGTCTTCTCACTTCTTCACTGGTGCAGAAGGCTTCTTATCTCTCTCTCTCTCTCTCTCTGTTCAAACATCTCATAGGATCATTGGATCACAGCTACTATTTCAATATTCACTCAATCACAGATACGTTTGCTTAAATCTACAAATCTAAATAATTATCTCCTCAATTCATATTGTCTGCAATTTAAAAGAATATTCTAGCATGTTCATATTACAGTCTATTACCACAGCTCATAAGAGACTTTTAGCCTAGGACCAAGTCAACTTGTTATCTCTTCCACCTAAATGGTCACTCTTCCTTCACTGACTTTAATATTTTCATATTGTTTCTTTACATGTCTCCAATTTAGCTGTTTCTCTCACTTAGAGAAAAGTTAGGGCTTTAGAAGTTTCATCTGTGCCAGAAAGAAGTTAAATCTTGCTCAGAGCCTGCAGCAGTCACATGATTTCTGCCAGGCGGCAGCCTCTCACACCAAGAGATCTCAAAGCAGCCGGGCTCCTCTCCCTCTTTTTCCTCTCTGCCCGGAAGTCACCAAGGGAGGAGGGAACCCTCCTGCCCACCCCTGGTCTCAGGGGGCTCTCACGGGGTGGGCCTGGCCCAGAGGGCAGCAGAAGCTGAGCCCGGCTGGGCCAGGTGCAGGTCCTGGGAGGGGTCCACAGCAGGGCAGGGCCAGCCCAGCCCGAGCCCGAGGCTGCTGTCAGGGGCTCAGCAAACATCTCCCTTGGCCTGGTGTCAGAGTCTGTCCGAGGATGTGTTATGCCTCACAACTGTCTCCGATGGTTGAAGACCAAGACCCCCGGAGAGACTGGGGAGAGCCCCTGGCCTGGCTGAGGTGGGGCACCTGCCGAGGACTGATACGCATCTCCACGAGAATGGAATGCAAGAACAATAGCAGCTCGTTACAGTGGACTGAGCTGGTTATACTGACCGTGCTAGAAGGGCACAGCTTGCCGCTTGTTCCTGAGCACCCAACTTTGACGCAGGTGCCTGCACTGGCCCAGTGCCCTCTTTGGCTCCATTCCACTCGCCTTGGTCCTTTTCCTGACCACCCTATAAAGACTCTGCGGATCCCGTGCACCCTTTGTGTACACCCCACTGGAGAAGATCGCGTCTATGGGCATCTCTACGTCTTGAGGACCTCCGACTCTCCACGTGGTAGCTATAATCCCCCTTCCCCTCTTTCTCTATCTTTCTCACTATTCTCTATTTTCTCTCCCTACTATCGCATTGTGGGCACTAAATAAAAGTGCATTTTTTTTGTTTAAGCAAACTGGTTTGTCCCCTGTTGTGTCTTTTGCGCTTTGAGATCTCCAAAACGAACCATCAGGTTCCCCGCATATGTTTGCGGACCCTGACATTTAAATTGGCGTCACGGACAGGATCTTGATAGACTGTGGAGTTGCGGGTTTTATATAGTTTGTAGAAGGGGAAGGACCCTCGTCTCAGCCGCACCTAGCACGCCACTTCGGTGAGCGCTGTTAGAAAGCAAGGGGGGCGAGGGAAAATTCCCGCAAACTGTATACACCCAGGCGAATAAGCACTCCCTGTCATCAGGATATTTCAGAAACGATCTCACTGTGCAAAAGATGGGACTCTGTGTTTTAAGCTGCTTGGTGTAGTTGAGGAGACAACAGGCGTTTTTTGTGAAGAAGTGCCTCCCAAGCAGCTGGGTCTCCTCTCCCATTCCAGGGAAGCGAAGGGAAACACAGTATTAGCTGTGCCATTGTTTGTAACTTTAAGAATACCTCCCTGAGAGTGGTTTTTGTCCCTTCACAAAAAATGAGTGAAAATTCTAGTACAAAAGATAAGGATATTCTTTTTGCTTTGTTAACAAAGCATGGTGCTAGACCTTCTCCAGCCGGAGAAGAGTGGGCACAAGATAATTGGTTTAAGTGTGAAAACATTGTAGATAGAATATATTCTTTGCAACATGATGCTAAGTATAAACTGGGCAGAAATAAAACCATTCTTTGCTCAGTTTTGGGGGCCTGCCTTTCGGCAGCCATAGAAACCCATTTTAAACGGGTAAGTGAAGAGAGAGCAGAAATAGAATCCCTGCAAAAACAATTGGAACAGAAAAGAAATCAAGAGGGAGAAGTAATAGAATCCCTGCAAGATTTGGTAGAAGCTTTGCAAAAACAATTAGAACAGGAAAGAAATCAGAAATATTTGCTGGAGATTTCCCTTGCAGAAGAGCGGAGCAAAAATTCAAAACTTGTAGATTCACCAAAGGAAACAGGAGGAAAGGAGACATACAGCATTAAACAGATATACCCTCAGAAAGAATTAGTACACATGCAAAATTGTGGGGAACTCTGTTGCTCCAATTTGAGACCTCTTGTCAAAACAGAATTTAGTTATATAAATGCAGAGGTTCATGACCCCCATATAACCACCAAACAAACACCCAACACAGCCACTGAATTAGCTAAATTAAAGAAAGAATACTCCCGACTTTCTAGCGAATCAGAGACGGAGTATGTCTTTAGAGTTTCACTTACTGGTGGTGACCAAATTAAATTAAGTGAACAAGAAGTAAGTGGCTATTGGGGACATGGAGTTTTCTTAACAACAGGGAATACACGTGCTCCATGGTCCCTGACACAGCGTGCAGCTTACTGGGCAGGGGGACTAAGCCCCCTTGAAAGGGGCGACCCTCTGGCAATAGACACCACCCCGTGTCAGAGTCTGTCCGAGGATGTGTTATGCCTCACAACTGTCTCCGATGGTTGAAGACCAAGACCCCCGGAGAGACTGGGGAGAGCCCCTGGCCTGGCTGAGGTGGGGCACCTGCCGAGGACTGATACGCATCTCCACGAGAATGGAATGCAAGAACAATAGCAGCTCGTTACAGTGGACTGAGCTGGTTATACTGACCGTGCTAGAAGGGCACAGCTTGCCGCTTGTTCCTGAGCACCCAACTTTGACGCAGGTGCCTGCACTGGCCCAGTGCCCTCTTTGGCTCCATTCCACTCGCCTTGGTCCTTTTCCTGACCACCCTATAAAGACTCTGCGGATCCCGTGCACCCTTTGTGTACACCCCACTGGAGAAGATCGCGTCTATGGGCATCTCTACGTCTTGAGGACCTCCGACTCTCCACGTGGTAGCTATAATCCCCCTTCCCCTCTTTCTCTATCTTTCTCACTATTCTCTATTTTCTCTCCCTACTATCGCATTGTGGGCACTAAATAAAAGTGCATTTTTTTTGTTTAAGCAAACTGGTTTGTCCCCTGTTGTGTCTTTTGCGCTTTGAGATCTCCAAAACGAACCATCAGGTTCCCCGCATATGTTTGCGGACCCTGACACCTGGCCAGGGGGAAAAGGTAGGCTTAAAAGTTAGCTGGATGTTCAGCTGCAGCCTCACACTCCACTGGCAGCTGATGGGGCCTAGAGGCATGGCCAGGGCAAGTTCAGCGGTCCCCCCCCACATGGGGGAGCAGCGGGCCTGGCCGGCCTGGGCCTCAGGGGGCCTGGCTGCTACCTGCTGACAAGCCAGAAAGGAAATGGTCAGCTTGGACACAATCAAGACTTTATATAAGTATTCCCAAAGTCACTTTCAACTTCCTCAGTAGTTAAACAATATGTCAGTATCTAAAAATTAGCCTCTAATAGAACGCCTGTACCTTCCACAGGACATTAACAGGTTCTTATAGGACAGTATTCCTCTTTAACTAAAAAACAAACTGTGTTAACCCATGATACATGGTCATGAAATGCTCATGGTCACAAAATGGTCATGGTCATCTCGTGGTCAACTCATGTCATGGTCATTTCCTGAGCACCATCATCTCATGTTCATGTCTCCTGATCACAATTATCTCATGCTCATGGTCCTCTCATGTCGTGATCTCATGTTCATGGCTGCATGATGGTCATCTGATGGTCACAGTCCTCTCATGGTCATGATCATCTCATGGGCATGGTCACAGTCATGGTCATCACATGGTCATGGTCATCTCATGATCATCTCATGGTCAACTCATGGCTGCAGTCATATCATGGTCATGTCAGGATCATAGCTGAGTCATCCTCATGGCCATTTCATGGTCATTGTCATGGCTATGTCATGGTCATAATGATGGCCATCTCATGGTCATGTGTAGCAATGGAGAAGGAAGACACACGGATCTCCTTTCTTGCTCCAAAGAAGATAGTTTGTTGTAACCAATCGAGCCTTTTTATACTAAAAAACCCAAACTTAACCAAACTCAACCCAACTTAACTGAAATAAGCACACATTGGCTGCCTGTCACTGTGGTATCGCTATTGTCTCATCCCTTTACCCAATCAGCTTTCTGATCATGTGGTGTCCACACATCTCCCAAACAATCACTGCCCCATTTACGAGGTGACCACCAACCCACTCTCTGCCCATCCGACCCACAGCTGAACCCTTCCCAGAGTGCCCGCAAGTGCAGGCTGTGCAGGGCTGGATTTGGCCGCTAGAAGGGCGGCAACCATCATGACAACCTCGGTGCGTTTAGTTCCTACAGGAGTGTAGGGACCACTTGGAAATTATATGCATGCCTTGTTAATTCTTGCATCGCTAAGCTGGGTCGGAATGTCTCCCGGTCCTTCTCTCAACTCCCGGGCCTCTCCTCAGCCAATCGGAGAAAGCACTAAAATAATGAAGCCAATCAAAGCACGGGACGCTGATGACTCCCCAGTTGCCAGGCGGACCCACAGCGGCCAGAGTTCCTCCCCTGGACTTCACCCGCGCCCCGCCCCCAGCGCCCCCCGCCAGGGGAATTTGGGGGGGGGGGGCGGTGTCAGAACCCGCCTGGCGCTGCCCATGGGACGTGTGGCAGCAGCTGCGGCCCGACTGTGGCACTGGGACCCCCCTGGCTGGGGGCGCGGAGCTCCCGGGTCAGCGGGAAGGGAGGAGAGAGAAGTGGCGGGACGGTGGGAACGGTGGGGAGAGAAAGGGAAATAGGGAGGTGCGACCCCCAAACAGATGTTGGGGATGGGGGCGGCTGGGGACTGGGGAGCTATGGGAAAGGGGGAGGAAAATATGGAGAAAGGTGGAATGGAGGAACTGGGAGCGCGGGAAGGAGGGTTCCATGGCGGCCGTGGGGCACTGGGGCTGCGGAGTCGGGGTTGCCCCGGAGCTCTTGGCTACTGTGGGGTGCTGGGGGGCACCCCCGGACCTGTGTCCTGCACACACAGAGCTGTTCCAGGAGATGGGAAAGTCCGGCCATCACTTCATGAAAGGCACCGACCGGCTGAGGTTCGTGGACAGGAGCATCTACAACCGGGAGCAGCTCCCGCCCTTGGGCAGCGACGTGGGGCTGTTCGTGGGGGACACCCCGTATGGGGAGAAGTTGCCACGTACTGGAACAGCGACCCGGAATGGAGGGAGCACAGACGGGCTGCGGTGGACAGGCACTGCCAGCACAGCTGAGAGTTGTCCAGCCCGTTCCTGGTGGAGCGCAGAGGTGAGCATGGGGCAGAGCGTGTCCTCTCGGGCCCTGCCCTGGGAATGACCCTGGAGCCCCTCAAAACCTCCGTGGGAATCACCCCAGAGCCGTCAGCCCTCCTTGTGCCTATTCCCTGGGCCTCCTACCCCCTCACCCCAAATGACTCCAGTGGCTCTCCCCTCAGTCCATCCCAATCTCTCCCAGCGTCCTCACAGTCCCTCCCAGTGTCACCAGAGTCCCTCCCAATTCCTCTCACTCCACAGCCATTCCATTCCCAGTCCTTCTAATTCCACTCCCAGACCTCCACCCTCTCTCCAAGTGCCCTCCCAGTGCCTCTCCAAATCTCTCCCCCTCTCTCTCAGCGCCCTCCCAGTCTAGTCCAAGTCCTTCCTTTTCAGTCTAATCTGAGATCTCCACCCTCTCTACCATTGCTCCAGTCCACTCCACTCTCTCCCAGTGTTCCCCACTCCCTCAAATTTCATTCCCAGTCCCTCTCAATGCCACACCAGCCCTCTCCTGTCTCACAGTTCCCCCCAGTCGACCCCAGTGTGTCCCCACTCTTTCCCAATGCCCCCCAGCATTTCCATCTCACTGGTGCCCTCAAGCTCCCAGCCCGGCCCCAGCTGCCTGCTGATCTGTGATGGATTTCTACCCTGCCCAGATCCAGCTGAGGTGGTTCCAGGGCCAGCAGGAGCTCTCTGAGCACATGGTGGCCACTGATGTGGTCCCCCACGGAGACTGGACCCACCAGCTCCTGGTGCTGCTGGAAACCTCTGCTGCCCAGCGTGGAGTCAGCTCCAGCTGCCAAGTGGAGCACGTCAGCCTGGAGCAGCCCCTGAGTTGGCACTGGGCACGGCCCAGCCCCACCCCCACAGTGCCAGAGGCAGTGGGGGAGGTACTGGGGGGCCTGAGAGGGGGATTGGGGTGTGCTGGGATTAACTAGGAAGGAGCTTGAGATAGGCAGGTTTAAACTGGGAGAGGGGCTCATGGGTCTGGAAGGGCTCAGAAGGATATTAGGGAGGGTGGGATGGGGTTCTGGAGGTCATGGTGGACACTGGGAGGGAGTTTGGGGGTGCTGGGTGTAATTGGGAGGGACGTGAGTGAGCCTGGAGGAGCTTGAAGATCGGGGATTGGAAAGCAGGGGTTGGAAGGAGGTTGTTCATGCTAGGAAAAGACTCAGAAGGGTCTTGGTGAGTCCTGGTAGGGCTGGAAAGTGACATGGTGAGGGTTTGGGGGTCTTGTGGGGGTGGGGGAGGGGGGAGGTCAGAACCTGCCTGGTGCTGCCCATGGGGCATGTGGCGGAAGCTGGGGCCTGACTGGTGGGGGGGAACTGGGAGGGGGTTGTGGGATCCTGAGAGGGACAGGAGGGGCTTTGGTGGGTCCTGAGGAGGCTGGGAAGAGACTGGGAGAAGGTTTCAGGGGGTCCTGGGTGGGTTGGGGGTGAGTGGGAGAGGGTTCTTGGAGGGGGTTGGGGATTCTGTGAGAGGTTTTGGGGGGTCCTGGCCCATGTGGACCCCCAGAGTTGCTGCTGGACACCACCCACAGCAAGATGCTGATGGGGATTGGGGGCTTCATGTTGGGCTTTTCTTCCCTGCACTGAGGCTCAGCTTCTGCCCACACAAGAAGGTGAGGGGAGTCCCGGGGAGTCTTGTTCCCCCTCCCCCAGAGCTTCCCCCGGGTCTCCCAGCCCGGTGTCACCCCCTTGTCTCTGCCCACAGGCTCCTGAGCCAGCGGCGGCTGCAGCCCCTCCCTGTGGCCTCGGGCCTGGCCGGGACACCCTGTTCCATCCCCGCGCTGATGCTGGGGGAGTTGTGTGTCCTTCCCAGCCCCGCTATCATTCTAGACCCAGCGGGCTGCTCCCAGTGTCCCCAGTAAAGCTTCAAAATTAGACCCATTCTCGTTTACAGGGGTGCAGTGGGGAGGGACTTGGATAGACCCCGCAGAGGGGTAGAGATTGGGCGAGGAGGCTGGGGTCTAGGTGAGGTACACTGGGCACTGCGGGTCTTTCCAGCAACTGGCGAGTCATCAGACCTGCTCTGATTACCTGAATCTTGTTTGTCGCCTTCTGTGATTGGCTGAGGTGAGGGCCGGGAGTTGAGAAGGAACGGGAGTGATCCCACCCTGAGCACCAGCACGGGCAAAACAGACCCAGCCTGAATACCGGGAGTGAATTTATTACCATCCAAATCAAGGCAGCAAAAGGAGAAGGAAAGAAATCTCTCTAGCACTTTCCCCCCACCTAACAGGAATCACTCAGAATGGGGGTCACCAGGGCTCTGCGCAACGGGGTTACTGGGGGTCATCCAGCGTGGATCCTCCCATCACAGATGGAGCTGGAGCAGCGCACGAAGCTCCTCCTGCACTTGTGGTGCTCACAAGACTACCATTAGTGGTGCCTCTGTTGGTGCTGGGTCAAATGAGTGCTCTGTGAGAATCTCTTCCCGCACTGAGGACACTCGTAGGGCCTCTCCCCGGTGTGGATACGTCGGTGGACAGTGAGGGTGGAGTTCCGGTTGAAGCCCTTCCCGCAGTCAGGGCAGCGGAAGGGCCTCTCCTCTGTGTGAATCCGCTGATGTAGGAGGAGATTGAAGCTGATCTGAAATCTCTTCCCACACTCAGGACACTCGTAGGGCCGCTCTCCAGTGTGGATGTGCTGGTGTTTTCTCAGGGCAGAGATCCATCCAAAGCTCTTCCCACATTCCAAGCATGTGTAGGGCCGTTCCCCAGTGTGAATCACCTGGATGC